>NC_060267.1:47934109-48234109 GCF_021613505.1 Equus quagga
GGCGGAATCACAATCCCCGATTTCAAAACATACTACAAAGCTACAGTGATCAAAACAGCATGGTACTGGTACAAAAACAGGTCCACAGATCAATGGAACAGAATTGAAAGCCCAGAGATAAAACCACACATCTATGGACAGCTAATCTTCAACAAAGGAGCAGAGGGCCTACAATGGAGAAAAGAAAGTCTCTTTAACAAATGGTGCTGGGAAAACTGGACAGACACATGTAAAAGATTGAAAATTGACCATTCTTTTTCACCACACACCGAAATAAACTCAAAATGGATCAAAGACCTAAAGATTAGGCCTGAAACAATAAGTCTTCTGGAAGAGAATATAGGCAGTACACTCTTTGACGTCAGCTTCAAAAGAATCTTTTCAGACACTATAAATCCTCAGTTAAGGGAAACAATAGAAAGAATAAACAAATGGGACTTCATCAGACTAAAGAGCTTCTTCAAAGCAAGGGAAAACAGGGTTGAAACAAAAAAACAGCTCACTAATTGGGAAAAAATATTTACAAGCCACTTATCCGAAAAAGAGTTAATCTCCATAATATACAAAGAACTCACACTGCTTAACAACAAAAAAACAAACAACCCGATCAAAAAATGGGCAGAGGACATGAACAGACATTTCTCAAAAGAAGATATGAATATGGCCAATAGACACATGAAAAGATGTTCATCATCGCTAATCATCAGGGAAATGCAAATCAAAACTACACTAAGATATCACCTTACACCCTTTAGATTGGCAAAAACATCCAAAACCAAGAGCAACAAATGTTGGAGAGGTTGTGGAGAAAAAGGAACCCTCATACACTGTTGGTGGGAATGCAAACTGGTACAGCCACTATGGAAAACAGTATGGAGATTTCTCAAAAAGTTAAAAATAGAAATACCCTATGACCCAGCCATCCCATTACTGGGTATCTATCCTAAAAACCTGAAATCAGAAATCTCAAGAGTCCGTTGCACCCCTATATTCATCGCAGCATTATTTACAATAGCCAAGATGTGGAACCAACCTAAATGCCCAGAAACTGATGATTGGATAAAGAAGATGTGGTATATATACACAATGGAATACTACTCAGCCATAAAAAAAGACAAAATTGGCCCATTCACAGCAACGTGGATGGACCTCGAGGCTATTATGTTAAGTGAAATAAGCCAGTCAGAGAAAGACAAACTCTATATGACTACACTCATAGGTGGAAGTTAGTATATTGATAAGGAGATCTGATCGGTGGTTACCAGGGAAAAGGGGGGGTGGGGGGAGGGCACAAAGAGGGAAGTGGTGCACCCACAACATGACTAACAAAAATGTACAACTGAAATCTCACAAGGTTGTAATCTATCATAACATTAATAAAAAAAAAATCATGGCTAGTACAACACAGGAACTGAGCTTTTAATTTTATTTAATTGAAAATTAATTAATTAGTATCCGAACAGTTGTGTGCTGTCCACATAAAATATACACATTTCAAAGATTTAGAATGAACAAAACATGTAAAACATCACTTTGATAATTTCATATTAATTACACATTGATATTTTGGATATAATGGGGTAAATAAAATATTATTAAAATTAAAAAAATATGACATTACCATCTAGTAAGTGTTCTGTCATACATTATAAAAGTCTCCTCCTTAATTATGTCCATTGTTTATTTGTGGCTCTTGCTAAGCCAACATGCATAAATTTAGCTTTTGCTCCTCAAATGCTCTGAATTGGATAAAAACCATATACTAATAAAGTGTATTAATAAAGTGAAATGTCATTCTCTATCCAAGGTTTATGTTTCACTGTTCTATTTCACCACCTGTTCCAAAACATAAATATCAGTTTTATCCAAAATTCTGTACCAGATATTCTGGAAGAAAATTCAAGAATGTCATAAAATTATTATAATAGTAAAATGCACAAATACATATAAATAATAAAATGCCAACAATGAAGAGGTACCTCAAATTTTAATAAGCACTAGATATCTTGAGTTTCACAGAGGCAAAACAATTATAGATCTCTTTCACAGTAAAGTATAAAGAGATTTAAATCCAAAGAAATTTGATTTTCTGTTTCTGGTGAGGCTATGTAAGCTCCTACTGGAACCTACCACTGATAAAAATTATAAATCTGGATAAAGCAAATAACACACACACAGACATACACAGACACACACCATCCTAGAGATGAAAGGGGGAAAACAAAGAATTTTGGAAAAATAGTTCAAACACGGAAGGAGAAAATGGCACAAAAACAGTTACCTGTTTTCACCATTTTTAGCCTGAAGGAAGACCAAATTCAACTCCATTTATGTGGCTAAAACTTCAAGAAAAACCTTTCAGTCTTTCCTTTGTCAAAAAAAAAAAAATGGAGGATAGCATACAAGAAAACCACAGCCACTGGAAAATGATGATGGAATCCCAGAAAGGAGAGAGCCGGAGAGTGGGAATAACAAATTCAGTGTATAAACTCTGCCCCAAATTCTGGCTGACAACAAAGCAATGCTGTGTGAAAAAGACTACACCTAAGGATAAACTAGAGAACTAAAATGAGATTTGACCTGCCAGCCCAGAGACAGGTTTCAGTTCCAGTCCCACTAATCAGTTGCCTTTTAACAAATAATATCAATACTCTTCAGAGAAATATAAGTGTACCCTGAGTCCTCTTAAGGGATTCAACATTTAAAGTAACATAACGTATACAAAAACTAGAAAAATGTGACCTATCTTAAGAGAAATGACACTCCAATAAGACCACCTCCAAGGTGAACCAATTTTTAAATTATCAGACAAATATTTTTAAAGTAGAATTAAAAGAATGCTCAAAGATGTATAAGAAAATATACTCACAATAAATAAAAAGATACAAAGTCCCAGCAAATGGTCTAAAACACATTTGCAACAGAATATAGAATATAGAAAATGTAAAATTCACTTTACTGGTTTCATGGCACAGTGGATGAAAAGAAGTCAATTAATATAGATTACTAGAAATAATCTTATCTGAAGTTGAGAGAAAAATAAATTTTAAAAAGGAGATCGATGAAATAATACTAAATTTAAAACACATGTGTAATTAGAATCAAACAAGCAGAAGCAGGAAACATTTGGCAGAAGAATATTTGACCAAATAATGGCTGCAATGATTCCAAATTTGTTGAAAAACGCAAACTTAGATTCAGAGAGCCAAACAAGGTCCATAAGAACTAAGTCATGGGAGTGACGTCACCATCTCGGTGAAGTGAACTTCCCCAAGACTCTCTCATCTCCAACATACAACAAAAAGAGGAATCCATACTCCAAGAGAGGCCATCCTGACACAACACAAAAACGTCAGAGAGACACACAGCCGCACGATGGAAGGTGGAGAGGACAGAGCTCCACTCAGAGGAGCTGGAATGGGGGAAGAGAGAACTTCACTCCCACCTCTAAATACTGATCTGTGACCATGGGAGGCTCCAGGAGGGAAGGAACATGGGAGAGGCTACTCAGTCACAGGAACATCATGGAATCCCTAGGGCACTTGCAGCATAGAGGGGAGCCCTGTAATAGGTCAAAAGGTTTTACAGGTGGTCACCTCATTAAGCCAAGACCCCGGGAGAACAGATAGTGAGAGTACGGCAAGAAAGCCCTGCAAGCATGCAGGAGAAAGTGTTCCTCACCCCACCCACCCCTCACACACTCCACTGCCTGGGATCTTAGCCAAAGGCAGAATGTTCAGAATACACAGCTCCTGACTTCAACCCTGTGGCGATAGGCAGTAAATGCAACCAAATAATATCAGAATGCCTAAGATCTGCTGCACCTCCTCTAGCAATATCAGACACTACATCAAATTTCCAGACCCAACAGAAAATGACAAGTACCCAAAATTCAGTCCTGAGGACACAGCAATATGTAATCTAAATGACAAGGAATTTGAAAGCGCTATCATCAAAAAACTCAATGAGGGAAAAGAGAATGTAGAGAAACAATTCTACAAGTTCAGGAACCATAGCACAAAACAGATTAAGACTATAAAATAGAATCAATCAGCAATATTAGAGATGAAAGAGACAATGGATGAGATCAAACAAAATACAGATTCCCGTAACACTCAAGTGGACATCATAGAGCAGAGTACCAGCATAATTGAAGACAGACATGTTGAAATGCTACAGACAGAGGAGGAGAGAGCACTAACACTATAAAGAAATGGAGAAAGTCTCCAAGAAATATCTGACTCAATTAGGAAATGCAAGATAAGAATTATAGATATTGCATAAGGAGAAGAGAAGGAGACTGGAGCAGAAAGAGTGTTCAAAGAAATAATAGCAGAGGACTTCAAAAACCCAGGGAAAGAAAGGGACATCTGTGTGGAGGAATCTTCCAGATCTCCTAGATTTGTCAATGTAAAAAGACCTACAGCAAGGCATATAATAGTAAAACTGGAATACTGAACGACAGAGAAAGAATACTAAGGCCACCAAGGCAGAAGAAAATAACCTATAATGGAACTCCTATTAGGCTTTCAGCTGATTTCTCTGCAGAAACCTTGCAAGCTAGGAGAGAATGGCACAACATATTCAAATCTTTAGAAGACAAAAATCAAGAGCCAAGAATACTCTATCCAGCAAAAATATCCTTCAGATATGAAGGAGAAATTAAATCTTTCCCAGACAAACAAAAGCTAAGGGACTTCATATCCGCGAGACCCCCCCTACAAGAAATCCTCAAGAAGGCCCTCATACCTGAAAAGAAAGCTGGAGAAAGGGGTCACAAAACACAGATTAAGGAGATAAATAGGTAGACATAATCAGAATAGGATAGCAAATACTCAAGTATAGCATTAAGCTAAAGGGAAGGAAAACACCAAAAACAAAGCTACTCCTGTCATTTTAACCACAAACTCACAACACAAGATGGAATAAGATATGAGAAAAACAACTTAGGACGGGAGGCAGAAAGGCACTGAATCAATTTAGACTAAGGAAATAAGAGGCCATCATAAAATGGACTTTTTTACACACGAGCTGCTGACTGCAAACCTCAGGATAATCACTAAAGAGAAAATCAGAACAGAGACACAAATAATAAACAAGGAGAAAACAAACAAACACATCATGAAAAACTATGTAAGCCAATGGGTAGGACAAAACACACAGAAAAAGAAACAATGGAAATGAAGGAAAACCAGATAATGAGTGATAAAATCACAACATTAAGCCCTCATACATCAATAATCACCCTAAATGCAAATAGATTGAAT
Source organism: Equus quagga (assembly GCF_021613505.1). Classification (NCBI taxonomy): domain Eukaryota; kingdom Metazoa; phylum Chordata; class Mammalia; order Perissodactyla; family Equidae; genus Equus; species Equus quagga. The sequence continues at coordinate 47,939,377 of NC_060267.1, forward strand.
TCGCCAATAAAAAGACACAGAGTGGTGAGATGGATTATAGAACAAGACACAACAATATGCTGCCTTGAGGAAACACATCTCAGCTCCAATGACAAACACAGGCTCAGAGTGAAGGGATGGAAGGCAATACTCCCAGCTAATGGAAAACGAAAGCAGGTGTTGCAATAAACTAAAGCAGGTGTTGCAATACTTATAACAGACAAACTAGACTTTGAGATAAGACAGGTGAAGAGCGACACAGAGGGGCAGTATATAATCAGCAAATGGACAGTCTATCAAGAAGAAATAAGACATAAATATTTGTGCCCCCAATACAGACACACCAAAGTTCATGAAACAACTGTTAACAAACCTAAAAGCAGATATTAATAATAACACAATAATACTAAAGCACGTCAACACTCCACTCACAACTAATAATAACACAATAATACTAAAGCACGTCAACACTCCACTCACAGCAATGGCTAGATCATCCAGACAGAAAATCAAGAAGGAAACAGTGGAATTAACTCAAAAGCTAAACCAGTTGGACTTAAAGGGACATATATAGAACGCTCCATCCAAAAACAGCAGAATACACATTCTTCTCAAGCGCACACAGAACATTCTCAAGGATGGACTATATGTTGGGAAACAAGGCAAGCCTCAAAAAATTTAAGAAAATTGAAATAATGACAAGTATAATTTCTGATCTTAGTGCTATAAAGCTAGAAATTACAAGAAAAAAGCTGAGAAAGGAACAAAGATGTTCAGACTAAACAAGATGTTGTTGAACAAACAATGGATCATTGAAGAAATTAAAGGAGAAATCAAAAAATATCTAGAGACAAATGAAAATGATAACATTCCATACCAAGTCATATGGAATGCAGCAAAGTGGTATAAGGAGGGAAATTCATCACAATACAGCCACATCTTAAAAAAAAGAAAAATCCCAAATAAGGGATCTCAAATTACACCTAACTAAATTAGAAAAAGAAGAACAAACAAAGCCCAAAGACAGCAGAAGGAGGGAAATAATAAAAATCAGAGCAGAAATAAATGCTATTGAAAACACAGGCAGTAGAAAGGATCAGTGAAACAAAGAGCTAGTTCTTTGTGAAGATAAATAAAATTGACAAACCCCTAGCAAGACTGACAAAGAAAAAAAGAGAGAAAGCTCAGATAAACAAAATTAGGAATGAAAGAAGAGCAATACCAACAGACACCACAGGAATACAATGGATTATAAGAGAATACTAACAAAAAATATGTGCCAACAAAATTGATAATCTAGAGCAAATGGATAAATTCTTAGACTCTTACAACCTCCCAAAGCTGAACCAAAAAGAAACAGAATCTGAATAGACCAATCACAAGGGAAGAGATTGAAACAGCCATGCAAAGCATCCCAAAGAATAAAACCGCAGGACCAAATAGCTTTCCTGGGGAATACTACCAAACTTTCAGAGAGTATTAATACCTATCCTTCTCAAGCTATTCAGGAAAACTAGGGAAGATGGCACTTCCTAACACATTCTACGAGGCCAACATCACTCTGATACCAAAGCCTGACAAGGACAACACAAAAAAAGAAAACTACAAGCCAATATTGCTGATGAACATACATGCAAAAATTATCAACAAAATATTGACAAGCCAAATTCAGCAATATATCAAGAGAATCATACATCATGATCAAGTAGGATTTATATCCGGGACACAGGGATAGTTCAATGTCCACAAATCAATCAATGTGATACACCACGTCAACAAATTGAGGAATAAAAACCACATGATCACCTCAATAGACACAGAGAATGCATTTGACAAGATCCAATAGCCATTTATGACAAAAACCTCTTAACAAAATGGGGATAAAAGGAAATTACCTCAACATAATAAAGGCCATATATGACAAACCCACAGCCAACATTCTACTCAGTGGGCAAAACTGAACACAATACCCCTGAGAACAGGAAGAAGACAAGGACGCCCACTATCACCACTCTTATTCACCATAGTACTGGAGGTTTTGGCCAGAAAATTGGGCTAGAGAAAGGAATAAAAGGAATCCAAATAGGGAGTGAGGAAGTGAAATTCTTACTGTTTTCAGACAACATCATCTTATATGTAGAAAACTCCAAATAATCCAATGGAAAACTAATAGAAATAACAACTACAGGAAGATTTCAGGGTACTAAATCAACTTGTAAAAATCAGTTGCTTTTCTACACTCTAATAAGGAATTTACAGAAAGAGAACTCAAGTATACAATTTTATTTACAAGTGCAACTAAAAGAATAAAGTACTTAGGAATAAATTGAAACAAAGAGATGAAAGACTTACACAATACAACTATAATACATCACTGAAAGAAATTGATAACGACCTAAAGAGATAGAAAGGGATTCCATACATGTGGATCGGAAGAAGAAACATACTTAAAATGTCCATACTACCCAAAACAATCTACAGATTCAATGCAATCTCTATCAGAATCCCAATGATATTCTTCATGGAAATAGAACCAAGAATACTAAAATTCACATGGGGAAATCAAGGAATTTCCCCTGAATTGCTAAGGCAATCCTGAGAAAAAAGAGCAAAGCTGGAGGCATCACAATCTATGAGTTCAAAATGTACTACCAAGCCATAGTAATCAACACGGCATGGAAGTGGTACACAAACAGGCAGATAGATCAATAGAACAGAACTGAAAGCCCAGAAATAAAACCACACATTTACAGACAGCTAATCTTCAACAAATCTGCAAGGACATACAATGGAGAAAAGATAGTCTCTTCAATAAATGGTGTTGGGGAAACTGGACAGCCACATGCAAAAGAGTGAAAGTAGACCACTATCTCATGCCATACACAAAAATAAACTCAAAATGGATCAAAGACTTGAAGATACATTCTGAAACCATAAAATTCCTGGAAGATAATATAAGTAGCACACTCTTTGATATCGAACTAAAAAGCATCTTTTTGAATACCATATCTTCCCAGACAAGGAAAACAAAAGAAAATATAAACAAGGGGCAGTTCATCACACTAAAGAGCTTCTGGAAGGCAAAAGAAACCAGAATCAAAACAAAGAAATAACCCGTTAATTAGGAGAAAATATTTCCAAATCATGTATCTGAAAAGGGGTTAATCTCCATAATATATAAGGAACTCATACACTGAACAATAAAAAACAACAGCCTGATCAAAAAATGGACAGAGGATATGAACAGACATTTTTCCAAAGAAGATATACAGATGGCCAATAAACACATGAAAGGATGTTCAACATCACCAAACATCAGGGAAATACAAATCAAAACCACACTAAGAGGGGCTGGCCCTGTGGCCCAGTGGTTAAGTTCACACACTCCACTTTGGCTGCCCAGGATTTGGCTGGTTTGGATCCTGGGTGAGGACATGGCACAGCTCATCAGGCCACACTGAGGTGGCATCCCATGTGCCACAACTAGAAGGACTCACAACTGAAATATACAACTATGTACTGTGGGGATTTGGGGAGAGACAGAGAAAAAAAAAGAAGAAGATTGGCAAGAGTTGTTAGCTCAGGTGCAAATCTTTTAAAGAAAACCACACTAAGATACCACCTTACACCTGTTGAAATGTCTATAATCACTAAGACCAAAAAGACCAAATGTTAGAGAGACTGTGGAGAAAAGGGAAGCCTCATACTCTGCTGGCAGGAATGCAAACTGGTGCAGCCACTATGGAAAACAGTATGGAGATTTTTCAAAAATCTAAAAGTGGAACCATCATAAACCCAACTATCCCACTACTGGGTATCTACCCAAATAATTTGAAATCAACAATCCAAATTGTAACATATGCACCCCTATGTTCATTGCAGCACTGTTCACAATAGCCAGGACATGGAAACAATTCAAGCGCCCATCCACTGGTGATTGGATGATGAAGTTGTGGTATGTATACAATGGAATACTACTCAGCCATTAAAAAGACAAATCTATCCCATTTACGACAACATGGAATGACCTGAAGGTAATTATGCTAAGTGAAAAAAGCCAGACTTAGAAAGACAAACACCAGAAGATTTTACTCATATGTGGAATATGAGCAAACCCACGGACAAAGAAAACAATTCAGTAGTTACCAGGGGAAGACGGGTGGGGGTTAGCCACAGGGGTGATGGGGAACACTTATGTGATAACAGTCAAAAAATACTGTACAACTTAAATCTCACATCGATGTAAACTATGATGAACTCAATAAGAAAATAACTAAATCATGAAGGCATACCTAATAACTAAACTTATGAAATAGAGAAAGGTAAAATCTTGAAAGCAACCAGAGAATAACATGTAATGTAACATGCAATAGGTATGACACCTATATCATAAGGGATTGAAGAGTCAATAGAGCTGCATGATACAAAATTTCTTAAGTTCTATGAAATTAACTCGGTTTACACAGACTGTGAAAAGTTAAGAGTATATTCTGTCATCTTTAGAAGAAGCATGAAAATTATAATGTAAACAGGAATAGCCTGGAAGCCAATATATTAATAGAAATGGAATTCTAAAAAGTATTCAAGCTATCCCAAAGAAGGCAGGAACACAGGGCACAAAGATGAAACCAATTATAAAGCCAAAAGTATTTACTTTTGGAACTAACACTTATGTGATGTAAAAGACCAAGAGTAATTAAGGAAAAAATTCATCTATGCCAGATTCTTATTCTATTTATTCTTCACCATAAAGATTGTGTTGCCTGGATTAAGTTTTATTATTCCTTCGGCAAATTCAATTTAGGTTGCCTCATCTGAAGTGGATGTAGTGTTTTCCGGACCACAAAAACATGGATTTAAAAAAATGTCATGTTACCTATTTTTAAATCTCCATATATGTATTAGCGCATAAAGAATTATTAAAACTTTATTCTCTGAGTCGGCATCGTGGCTGAGTGGTTAAACTTCTACCCACTCCAGTTTGGTGGCCTGGGTTCGTGGGTTCAGATCCAGGGTGTGGACAGCTCCACTCATCAGCCATGCTGTGGAGGCATCCCACACACAAAGTGGAGGAAGATGGGCACAGATGTTAGGTCAGGGCTCATCTTCCTTGAACAACAACAAAAAAAAGGAAGATTGGCAACAGGTATGTTGCATCAGGGTGAATCTTCTGCACCAAAACAATGAAAACCATAATAACAAAAGACAAACATCAGTCTGTCATCCATATCATCACCATCTTCATAATAAAACAAAATTCCCCACCCTTACAGTTTATCATGGGAAAAATCATTTTCTTGAAGCCTTGCGATCACTGTGGCAAATATAACGGCAGATTTCATATCTGAACGAAGGAAAATATCTTGACTTGATGTTTTCTGAGTGACTGCTTTTTTTAAATGCTGATAGTTCCACTTTACTTGATATATGAGCTCATACATGTTGGGAGAATTCCTCTTGGTACAGTTAAATACAACAATATGCTTATATATCAGAAACAAGCTTCTAATATTACTTTCTCTTCGATATGTTGTTTGTATTGCAAAGTTAGAAATGTAAAAGGTTTATAACTCAACTTACCAGGTGTTACTTGAAGTACGTTACCTGTACATTCAAAATCCATGAATTTTCTTTCTCCCTTTCATCTCTATGTGTCTGGAACTCTGATAGTATATTGAGTGTGGGTCATTTCTAGTGACATAGCTTCTACATTGTCTCTGAATTGGCAATTTCAATCTTATCTGACACTCGCTGTTATGATTACCTTTGGATTTGGAAATATTTAGGTCTAAGAAATCCACATCCTAAGGAGGATTTTCATACCTCTTTCACTATTGTTGTAACTGGAGAAGTCATCTCACCATATTCCTAAACTGAGACCAATACCAACGATTAAAACAAGACTAGAGACATGATTAGGCATTACAACTCCTCCATGTCTTCCTGATATTGTCTTTTCACAGTTTTTGAATTGTCTAGTCCTAGCTAGCATTTATTTCTGAGATAAATTTATATAAATACGTTTAAATATAATTATTTATTAATATTATTATCCTTTATATATATTTATTTCTGAGATATTTATATGCATATTTTTTCACTGTTGTTATATACTTCTAGTGTTTTATTTATTCCACTTGCCCAGTCAATTTAATCAGGCTGGCTGAATTTGTAACCATTAAGTTCAACTTAATGGCTGTGGTGTATTGATGTGCCTGGTGAGAGGATTATATATCTTCTCTCTGTGGAGCTCAAGTTGGACACTTCTGAGCTGAAATACTAAGAGGAAGTTCATGGTTTTCTGTAGCTTTTTTCTCTCTGACTCGAAGACCAGCAATGTTCCTTACAGAGGCTGCTCCATAAAACTTGATCCAGGAGTGAGGGTGATGTGGGTGAGGGGTCCTATGGCATAAGTAAGAAATAAAGCACTCATGCTGCAGATGTAAATATTTGTTGATGGAAGCCTCCAGTATTTTCAGACTGTTACTGCAGGAAAATCTCACCTGTCTTGACTGATATAATAGTTTTGAATTCTCTATTTGCTTCTTATTTCCTTTGATTCCTGGCAAGACAACTGTGTTTACCTAATTGGCTTTCTCAATAACTTTCCATGCAGTGTTTTTACTTTACTATGGTATCCTCAATTTATATTTATTTATGTATAGATATACACATGTACCTTTTCACACAGAGCTTCCATATGCTTTTTAGAGACGAAGGCATAGCTCTGCTAAGAGAACATTATAACATAGGCACTTTTTGTCTATTTGAATATAACTATAAAAAATAAATTAGCAAATATTCTTTTCATTTAAAAATATTATTCCTTTATGGGATCAAGATGATCAGATTTAGGGGCCGGACTCATGGCTGAGTGGTTAAATTTGCGTGTGCTCCACTACGGCAGCCTTGGGTTTCACCAGTTTGGCTTCTTGGCATGGGCAGACACTGCTCATCAAGAGACGCTATGGTGGCGTCCCACAAACCACAAGTGGAAGGACCCATAACTAAAACTATACAACTATGTAGTGGATGGCTTTGGGGAGAAAGAAAAATAAAATGATTGGCAGCAGATGTTAGCTCAGGTGCCAATCTTTACAAAAAAAAAAAAAAGATGAACAGATTTAGCCTTTATGGCTATATTACTTCCAGTGGTAAATTCACTGATATCATAGGAAAAAGTATTTATAAAATAATCAACTCTTAAAATAAATACAAAATATAAAATAAATGCAAAAGAAATTTTTCAAAATTACTTAACATGATAAAACAAATGCAATGGGATTCAAAAAGTTTAAGTTAAATTTAAAAGTAAACCAAATTAAATTATAAATTAAATCATTTAATGGCAAATATAGCAAATAAAACAGAATAAGAGATGCAGGGTCAGCTTAAAGGTAGCAGATAATAATAGTAGTTTGATTTTTAAGACCATTCTCAGAGCAAGAAATTAAAGATCTTCCTTAAATTTTTAAATTTTATTTAAAGGTGATCAATGCTACATGGCTTTACTTTGAATCTTGAGAAATAAAAAGCATTAGAATTTTCCCTGTTATTATGCCTCTGAGAGAAATGCACTGTAGAGTTTGATTTTTGACATAGGGGACACCAGATTTTATGCTAAGTGTAGTTAAGAGAGTAGCTTACCACCAATTACGACCACCTGCAGGAGGTATGGAAATCCCAGAAGTCAGAATGTAAGATATCCACATACCCTATCCAGTGGCAAGGCTCTTCCCACAATTTCAATATTGCCAGAAATAAGTTTCTTTGCATATTATCTGAATTAGTTAACAAATTAATAAAAATACTATTTCATGATAGAAAAACATTGCTCAAATTTAAAGCCCCAGTTATCAATATGAACAGACAATTAAAAATCACCAAACTTTTGAGGAGAAAATCACCAACCAAAAGAACAACAGATAAGTCTAAACAGGAAATTAATTGATCCAAGACAAGGTTTTTGAACAGAAGTAATGAGACTTCCTGAAACGATCTTGGGAAAATACGGCTTTTGTGTATATAGTTAAATGTCTCTTCATCTCAACAGCTACGACTTTGGAATAAAACAGCAAGCAGAACAAGCAGGATGTAATGATTGAAGAGTTTGAATCTGAACTCCTCTACCCTTCAGAGATACTCAGTATAAATAACAAGTAGAGAAATAAGAAATAAAAATATAAGCAAGGTTTGAGGGATGAGGAATCTCCTTAAAACCATCAGGAAGATTGATATTTCGTGATGACTGAGGGCAAAATATAAACATGTAGCTATACATAGAAAATAAAATTAAGGTATATAGAAAAAATGTAAATAGAAAACTTCTAGAGACATTCTCAAAGCAGGCTGTGTAGAATTTGAAAGCCACAATTCAAAATTTCAAGTCATCCAAAAAAAAACGTATCAAATGATATAATTCTGGAATATAAAGTATAGATATTAAATGAATAAAATATAAGAGACAGAAAGGAACACATTGAAAAAGAAGTTAGTGCCTCAGATTTGTGTGATGGGAGGAAGCCAGAAAAATTTGGAAAAGTCACAAATAGGCATTCTAGAAATTAAAGCAAAATTATTTGGATGAAATGTCAGTGGATTGATTGAAGAACAAGATTAGAAACATTTAGGGAGAAAGTAAGTGAATCGAAAGAACAATTGAAGAAAAGAGAAACTGTAGAAACTGGAAAAGATACTAAGACATGAAGGATAAATTTCCCGGGATGGAAAGACGGGGAAATGAGGACAAGTAATATTAGAAGAGACCAGAACTGATTATACTCAGGATTGATAACACGTATGATACTCAGATACAAGAAGTACAATTCATTACCATCAGAAAACATACATCTAATAAACATCTGGCTGCATCATGGTAAAACTATTTTGAATTCTTCTCCTATTATTTTTAAGCCGATCACATTGGATGTTTGCCCCAATAATACTCAAACTATTCCCTACTTTGTGAATCCATTAATAAATTCTCATCTTACTCAAGTTAGCAGCAACATTAAACACATTAGTTCACTCATGCCTCACGGAAAACTTTTCTCCACTTGGCACCCAAGGCAATACATGTTCTTGGTTTTTATTCTTATCTTCTTGCTACTCCTTTCAGTCTTGTTGGCTGATTTCACCTTTCCCTCTTAATCTCTGAGTGCCACAAGGCTCACTCCTTGGACTTCCTCTTTTTTACATCTGATTTCCTTGGTGACACTATCAGCCCCTTAGTTTCAAGCACCATGTATATGCTGAAGATCCAAATTTTATACTTTCCAGACCAAATCTCAAAATTTAACTCAGGACTTAGATATCTGAGTTCCTATGCAACAGCTGCAGCTGTATGTTTAATAGATAAATCATGCTTGACATGTCCAATCAGAAAACAAACTTCTGACCACTCTGCCCCACATCTACCTCATGTATAATATTTCCCAACTCATTTAATGGAAACAAAATGCTTCCCGTTGGTCAAAGCAAAAGTCATGCTTCATCCTTGACTTCTGTCCTTCTTTCTCAGACCACATTCTACACAAGAGAGTCCTGTTAACACTAACTTCAAAATAGGCCAGAATCCAGTCACTTCTCACCACTTCCACTCTTTACACTGGCCCAAGCCACCATCATCTCTTGCTTGAATTCTTTTAACGGTTTCCCTGTTTCCGACCTTATTCTATATTTCGTTTCAGCAGCCAAAGTGACACTATTAAAATATAATCACATCATGTTATTCATCTGTTCAAACCTAGCTAAAGCCTTACAAAAACCTGGTTGATCTGAGCCCTGTTACCTCTTGCATCTTGTCCTCTAGCACTGTATTTTCAACCTTTTTTTTCATTATCATCCTCAACCCACTAAAGAGCCATTCTGGACATATTTTCTTAGCCTGTCCCCATGAAAATTCAAAACCAAAAATATGCTACACCTCTCTTTATGTACTTTAGGTATGTCTGTGCTTTATATATAAAATGAATAAGATTTTTTTTCCCCATTTTTGTCCCCTTTTTAGTGATATCAGCTCGTCGAGAGTGCATGCTCTAACCCTGTTTAATTTCCTTAGGCATGATAGATAAACATTCCCTTTTTTCTTGACATAAAGTGAAGAATGATAAAAAATAATTCCATTTTATACAAACTAGATCATTTAAATTTAATAAATTATTTCTTTTGATGTTCGTATGTCATTTAACTTGTGTTTTAAAAGTCTACTTTTTATGCTATCCCCATTTTTTAGGTACTGAAACTTTCAAAAATTACCTTTGTTTTCCCCCTACACAGTTAGACTTGGGCTTTTGTCATTTACAACAAAAATTTCTATTAAAGTATAGACAATTAGTTATAAATGGAGGATGAATCAATGAATAATATTATGGATAGCAATTTCATAAATCAATCTCTGGCATGGTGACATAGTTCAATATTGTTTAATGTTTTTTCTTTCCTAGAGACATTTATTTTTATTAGGAGACATCCAAATAATTTACTTATTAGTAATAAGATTGAATGCAGGAATTTTAAGAACAAAGGTGGAGAAATTGAGAAAAAATATTGGGACTTGATGATCGTTGTGACAGTTACCACAAAGTTGAAAATGGAGTCATTCTTCAGAATAATTAGTGACAAATTTCATTAAATGTCTATTGTTAATGATATTATGATTTTAGAATTTTTTCCACTATAATAGAAATGATATATGAAAGTATACGGAAAAGAAGTATGAAATCTCAAAATTTAGCAACCTTTTCTAAAAGTAGAACTTACACATCTAAGAGACTCTCAACAAGACCTAAGTTTTTAGTGTTTGTGATTGAGAGGAAGCAATTACCAGCATGGAGTGGTCAAGTATCTCTCGGCTGATATCTTTCAGAATATGAAAACAATTTCTCAGAGGCACTTGCCAATGTATAAGCTAAATGACACACAACAAGCTCAATCCGGTATTCTGATGGTGTGTGAGGTGATAAACTGTCTTCAAAATAGCCCACGTGTAAGAATTTCCTGTTCAAACTTGAAGTGACGCACTGATGAGAAATCTACTTTTTCTGCTATTTCTTCTCTCTGAGCCTTCACAGAGCCGTCTGTGAAGTCCACAGATATCGTTTGTTACAAGAGTAACCCGGCCCCCCACTAGAGGATATACGACTCTCTGGGCAACAGAAGGTATGTGATGCTACTCTCCTGTCTCTCTACTAGCTCAACTCAATTAGTGGGGGATTACCAATGCTAGATATGATGCAATAGTTCATATATAATCAAATCAAAAAAGACATTAGTATCTTTATTTGAATAAATCAGGATAAAAAACAAACATAGAAACATGAAATAAGTTGGAGGATTTCTTAAATATTGAAATTCTTGCCTTTGAGGAATTAGTCAAGTGTGTATACATATGCATATTTGGATTCGTAAATCAATATAATTTAAAGTGAAATCTCATAAGGATCATGACCCTGAACAGTTAATTTTGAATTTTTTAATCAGTATAGATGCTATTTTATACATTATTTTATATTTAGCCCAGCATTTAAAAATAGGTTCTTAAAATGCATTCATCCAATCATGAAGGTGAAATGTAACTCATCCGTACATTTACTTAGATTAAATAAAGTAGTTTGATTTTTATTAATAATCACAATGAGCTAATTTCCATAGTATGCTAATTTAAACTTAAGTGTAAACAATCAAAAGACTTTAAAATGTTGAACAAAACATTGTAGAAAAATGTATACCACACTGATAAAGAGACTGCTGTCTAAAGAATTAACTTATACTGTACAACTGATAAGGTTCACAAATAATAGACAGCTGTGTTAAAATAATAATTAAATTAACTAACACATTATTGAGAGCTTATTAATGCCAGATTGAGTATAAAGTGTTTTGCATGCATTATATCATACACATTTGTATTCCCATTTTAGGTTAGTAAATGAAGTTGCTAGACACTAAGTAACTTTTTAAAGGTCACATGTTGTAAGTTTCAAAAACAGAATTAATTCCAGATCTTACTGACTATGGAGCCCCTTGACTGAATTATTAAATTAAATTCTCTGATTTATCACAATTGCTTACACAATTGAAGCTACCCTCACTGATTTGACAGCCATAAGATCCTTCTGGAAGTTTGCACCAACAGTGTGCTTCCATAAATCATCTACACTTTTATTGCTCTTTTATAGTTACATATCTTAGCCATTAAATCAATTGCCAATTACATGTGTATATTAAAAAAATCTTTTGTTTTATTCTTAATATTTATAAGGTTTTGGACAATTTGGGAGACTAAAATTTATATATTTATACTTTATAAAATATATCTTTAAAATTTTAATAATTTCTCAGAACTCCATGGTCATTCAAAATAAAGTTTAATTGGTAACACCTCATCCCCTTTCAATAAATAAATGTAAGTCAGTAAATAAAATTAATTTAGTGCAGGAAATTACTGTGTATGCTAATATCATTATTTCCTTAACTTTAGAACACTCAATCTTTAACCATTAGTGGATTTAAAAATTGTCATAAAAGTTGGTGCATCATTTTTCTTCCAATATGGCATTTTAATTTTGACAGTTATTCCAATAGTGTTAAATTGATTCCGTAGAATCTGACTTTAAATTAATAAGGATATTATTATCCATCATCTTCTTTATTCCACACTAACTGATTGCTTTTCATTGCTCCAACCAATACCGTTGTGCGAAATGTAGAATATGGATTAAAAACTACTTAGTCTATCATAAAACACTTACTTAAAGTTTTAAGGCACCTGAAATTAATATAATGTTGGATGTCAGTTATACCTCAATGAAACTGAATAAATAGAGCTCTGAGGAAACTAGACTTTTACATTGTTCAAATGCAAATGAGTACTATTACACATGTCACACTCCACCCATTTAACTATACTAGCGATCTTGTCATTATATACACCATTGGTTAACTACTTAAGTTCAGTTATAGAACGCAGTCCCTGTCATTACTCAGCAGCAGAGATGAATGACCAAAGAGAAAAGTACTCAGAACTGAACGTGGTTAAAGACCCAAGAAGACGTCAAATGAAAGGTAGGACACTAGGCTCCATTTCAGTAACTCAACAGGAAATATCTCATGTGAAGTTACACATTGAAAATACTTCTCAGTGTCTTCAATAGAATGACAAGAACGACTGCTGCACAGGTAAAACATTTAATAGACATGCAACATAACTGTCCTAGGGTGTGCAGCTGGGACACAGAGGTGTGAGGAAAGAGTAGAAAATCATAATATTTTTCATTTGTGAGGATCAGGGATTGAAATTGGAATATGGTATTCTAACATAAAATCTGAGGACTAATTTTATTCAGGCATTGTTAAAATTTCTAGCGTTTGACCAACAACTTCTAAAGCCTTATATTCACTGAAAATGCAGTAATATATATTCTGAGAGAAAGATTATAATGCTAAATATGGGTTTGGGTTCCAAGTTTATATATATGATTCCCTGTGCATGTGTACGTAAACTGTACAAAGAGTTATCTCCATTTCTCCTTCCTCAGTGTTTTTATTTCTCTCCCTGCAGATTTACCATCACCTTCCGAGAAGCTCATTGCTCTGATCCTGGGAGTCATCTGCTTTGTCTTGTATATTGTAATAAGATTGATGCTCCTTGTTCCCTGTAATATTGTGGGTTAGAATTCTTATTTTAATGAATGAATTTAGACTGAACGTGGAAGGATTATTCTGAATTCGTCAAATTATAAATAACAGAATGATTTTAGAGGGTAATATACATATATATATATGTATATATATATATACCTATATTTTGACTTCATAACTCAAAGAAGTGTTTTAGGAGACTGAACGATCTTACTGAGAAATATAATTTGTTTTGTGATTGGTTAAACCAAATATTGTAAAAGATGGTGAAGTTGGTACTGAAGGCTTTTGAAATATTATTCCCCCAATCTTTATTATTTTATTAATTCTTTGGTAAAAACTTCTCAAATTAGATTATTCTAATTCTAAACAATACACCAAATTTCAAAGTAAGAAACTATGATTTATTTAGATAATATTAAGTTTTATGTAAATTAGTTTAATTTTTCTAGCTACTGTAATTCTGGAACAGAACAATTATTCCCTGATAACAAGGAACCAGAAAGGTATATAATGATTTTCAAAGTTCTAATATTAGTATAGCTTATATTTTGTCTCTATCTTAAGCTAGGCGAAAATAATAATAGATTTCTTTTGGTGAAAATGAATTAAAATTGAGTAATGTTCATAAATAATTATCAAAGGAATGTATTCCTTCTTATGCAACAATATGAAAAAATTTCATTTAAAATCACCATACCCATTGTTGTGTATTGGCTCAAATTTCCTATTGATAAAAGATAAATAATTTTACTATTCTAAAATAGTTCCATTTGCTGACTTTCAGGACATATGCAGAGTGGATATTTTTCTTTGTGTGTTTGCGTTCTAAATTAGTGGGACATAAATTAGGGGATGAGAGACTGACCCTTCTCTGTAAGTGTGTATATGTGTGTTTAGTTTTATATATGTGTACCAACCTGTGAGGGTGTATAGATATGTTATGTACATATATGTTTATACCTATGCAAGTATGTAAATTAATTTTCATTTTTTAGAATTCAAATATTCAAATTGCTTTGAATAAAAATTCGTAGTCTTTCTTCAGAATATCATTGTGGTCATTGTCCGAAGGATTGGTTAACATATTCCAACAATTGCTATTACATTAGTATTGAAAGAAAAGCATGGAATGAGAGTTTGATGGCCTGTGCTTCTAAGAACTCTAACCTGCTTTACATAGATAATGAAGAAGAAATGGTAAGATTTTAAGAATCCAACATTTTATTGAAAGCAGATTTCAGTCTATGTTATATTTATGGAATTCATCTATATTTTTGCACGTATTTGTAGTCTTTTATTTTAAAATCTGTTACTATTCCATTTTTTTGACTTTATAATATTTTTTTATATCACTCATGCGCATTTGATAATTTCCACTCTTGCTTTTCCTAGAAAATCGTGTTTCTATATATGTCTCTTTTTCCTAAAGTAAACTTTACTGCCCAGTTTTACCATACATCAAGGAAACTAAACATACCACAATCATGCAGGTTGATCACAAAGTGAAAAGACCCATGTAATTACAAATCAGGTCATGAAATAGAAGTTTCCAGCCCTCAGCAGCCCTCCCCTGGATGTACTCTTATCATTTCTCTTCCCTCCTTACTTAACCACTATTTTGGTTTTTAATATTACGAATTATCTTTGCATATTTTTAAACTTTTTGTAAGGGGAGTATTCAGTATATATTTTTATGTATGTCTCCTTTTATTCCCATCCAATGTACAGCAATTCATTTATATTATTACATTTATCTGTAGTTTGTTAATTTTCAATTTCATATTATATGAATGTGACATTTTTTAATATATTCTGCTGAGATAGTAATGTGGATGCTTTTTAATATGTGAGTTTTATGGAAAATCCTGGTGTATGTATTTTTCCATACATATTGTGTTCATAATAATTTAGATTTTATACATAAATGCCACATATAATAAATTATATTTATAGAATTTAAATATTACAATAATTTATAATTACATAATTTATAATAAAGCAATTGTATTTCTGTATGATTATAATATATTGTCCTCTGTACATCAGAATGAAATTGCAGGGTCCTAAATATATGTGTATGCTAAATTATTAAATTATTCCAACATTTTCCTAGTTTATTGTGTAAATACACATTTTACCCAATAGTCCCTTGATCCAAAATGTAGTACTTTCAGGAATTTTGATGTTGTAAGTTTGGATTGCTATGTAACATTATTATTATCACATTAATAAACATTTTCCTGAGGACTGCTAGATTTGACACATTCTTCTGTGCTGTTAATCACTAAGATATTCTCTTTTGTGAGAATGAGAAGTGCTGTTCGTATCTCTCGCCCATTTCTCCCATGTGAGGTCTGTCTTTTTCCTTCCTAGAAGTTCTTATATTTTGGATATGAACTCGTTTTTGGTTTTATGAGATGTAAATAGCTTTTTTGACTCTGTGAGTTATGCTTTACCCTCATATTGGAGCCTCTTTATGACCAGAATTTATTAATGTTATCAAAGTCCAATTTATCCTTTTTGGTGTTAGTGATTATTTTGGACATATTTCAGAAATTGGTCAAAGTTAATGAATATAATTTTCTATATTACCATCTAGGTTTTCTGTATTTTTCCTTAATTCTTTATTTTTTAACTTTTACATTTAGGTCTATAATCCACTGGAAATTTTTTGTGTGTGTGATACTGTATTTGTGATGCTGTGAGGTGGAATAAAAGTTTATGCTCTTTCTACGTCATTATCTAATTGATGGAGTAGAATTTATAGCAAGGCGATTTTTCTTCATAAATAACTTTATATATGTGTGTAAAGTTTTACATGCACATATATGCTCTAATCTGCTTTACATCAGTAATATATACTGCATATATATATGAGTGACATATAATATATAAATACGGTAATATCTTTGATAAATGTTATGTATTTAAATAAATCCTTCAACACAGTCCATCATAATCTACAGCAGCTAGAGTGAAATGGAGAAGTCTTACCTTCCTTTATGTCCCTTTACCGTGTCTATTTACGATATAATTGTTTTAACTATTTCATCTATATACGCCAAGAATCACATGTGAGAATGTTACAATTTTGCTTCAAATATCAACCAATTTAGAAATCACAAGAAGAGAAGGAAAATCTATTGTATCTAAGGATATTTTTATTCTTTCTTTTCTTCTCTTTTCCTTCCTGAAGATCCAAGATTCCTTCTATCATTTAATTTCTGCTTATAATCTTTTAGAGTGGTCATGTTGGTGACACTTTTTCTTAGTTTTCCTTTATCTGAGTATGTCTTGATTTCCCCTATATTCTGGGTGATATTTTCCCTGGATTTTTCTATGGATTTTGGTTGGAATAAGGCACTTAGAGTCTAGAAGTGCCCTGTCTCTTAGCTTGTCCTTTCCTGGTCCTTCGGCTGGAGAGAAAGGACTTTTCTTGGGACTGTTGTCTGTACTCATCGGTGTTGCTGGTTTGCCTGCCTCTCCAGCATCCAGTCTGGGATATATGAGGTAAAAAGGAATTCCAAGGAGCTCACCGCCATATCACTCCTCAGGGCCCGAGTCCCAGTTCCGTCAGCTTTCTCATCACCTTTCAGAATCTTCTCATGTTTGTCTTACATACAATGTCCAGTGTTTTTAGGTGCATTTAGTGGGAGGAATAGGGAAAAGTATGTCTGCTCCATCTTTCCAGAGCAAGAAGTCCAATCTGCAGTGCTTTTACTTTTAACTTTCCTAAGGCCAATAGTATTGAGCATCTTTTCATGTACTTATTTGCCATCCATATATGTTTTTAGGGGAAGTATCTACTAAAATATTTGGCATATTTTTTGTTATGTTGAGAGTTCTTTGTGTGTGCTGGAAGTCAGTCTTTTTTTTTTTTTATTAATGTTATGATAGATTACAACCTTGTGAGATTTCAGTTGTACATTTTTGTTAGTCATGTTGTGGGTACACCACTTCCCCCTCTGTGCCCTCCCCCCTCCCCCCCTTTTCCCTGGTAACCACCGATCAGATCTCCTTATCAATATACTAACTTCCACCTATGAGTGGAGTCATATAGAGTTCGTCTTTCTCTGACTGGCTTATTTCGCTTAACATAATAGCCTCGAGGTCCATCCACGTTGCTGTGAATGGGCCAATTTTGTCTTTTTTTATGGCTGAGTAGTATTCCATTGTGTATATATACCACATCTTCTTTATCCAATCATCAGTTTCTGGGCATTTAGGTTGGTTCCACATCTTGGCTATTGTAAATAATGCTGCGATGAACATAGGGGTGCAACGGACTCTTGAGATTTCTGATTTCAGGTTCTTAGGATAGATACCCAGTAATGGGATGGCTGGGTCATAGGGTATTTCTATTTTTAACTTTTTGAGAAATCTCCATACTGTTTTCCATAGTGGCTATACCAGTTTGCATTCCCACAAACAGTGTATCAGGGTTCCTTTTTCTCCACAACCTCTCCAACATTTGTCACTCTTGGTTTTGGATGTTTTTGCCAATCTAACGGGTGTAAGGTGATATCTTAGTGTAGTTTTGATTTGCATTTCCCTGATGATTAGCGATGATGAACATCTTTTCATGTGTCTATTGGCCATATTCATATCTTCTTTTGAGAAATGTCTGTTCATGTCCTCTGCCCATTTTTTGATCGGGTTGTTTGTTTTTTTGTTGTTAAGCAGTGTGAGTTCTTTGTATATTATGGAGATTAACTCTTTGTCGGATAAGTGGCTTGTAAATATTTTTTCCCAATTAGTGAGCTGTTTTTTTGTTTCAATCCTGTTTTCCCTTGCCTTGAAGAAGCTCTTTAGTCTGATGAAGTCCCATTTGTTTATTCTTTCTATTGTTTCCCTCAACTGAGGAGTTATAGTGTCCGAAAAGATTCTTTTGAAACTGATGTCAAAGAGTGTACTGCCTATATTCTCTTCCAAAAGACTTATTGTCTCAGGCCTAATCTTTAGGTCTTTGATCCATTTTGAGTTTATTTTGGTGTGTGGTGAAAAAGACTGGTCAATTTTCAATCTTTTGCATGTGGCTGTCCAGTTTTCCCAGCACCATTTGTTGAAGAGACTTTCTTTTCTCCATTGTAGGCCCTGTGCTCCTTTGTCGAAGATTAGCTGTCCATAGATGTGTGGTTTTATCTCTGGGCTTTCAATTCTGTTCCATTGATCTGTGGACCTGTTTTTGTACCAGTACCATGCTGTTTTGATCACTGTAGCTTTGTAGTATGTTTTGAAATCGGGGATTGTGATTCCGCCAGCTTTTTTTTTTCTTGCTCAGGATTGCTTTAGCAATTCGTGGTCTTTTGTTGCCCCATATGAATTTTAGGATTGTTTGTTCAATTTCTGTGAAGAATGTTCTTGGGATTCTGATTGGGATAGCATTGAATCTGTAGATTGCTTTAGGTAGTATGGACATTTTAGCTATGTTTATTCTTCCAATCCATGTGCAAGGAATGTCTTTCCATCTCTTTATGTCATCGTCAATTTCTTTCAAGAAGGTCTTGTAGTTTTCATTGTATAGATCCTTCACTTCCTTGGTTAAGTTTATCCCAAGATATTTTATTCTTTTCGTTGCGATTGTGAATGGGATTGAGTTCTTGAGTTCTTTTTCTGTTAGCTCATTGTTAGTGTATAGAAATGCTACTGATTTATGCACGTTAATTTTATACCCTGCTACTTTGCTGTAGTTGTTGATTATTTCTGATAGTTTTTCTATGGATTCTTTGGGGTTTTCTATATATAAGATCATGTCATCTGCAAACAATGAGAGTTTTACTTCTTCGTTACCTATTTGGATTCCTTTTATTTCTTTTTCCTGCCGAATTGCTCTGGCCAGCACCTCCAGTACTATGTTGAATAGGAGTGGTGAAAGTGGGCACCCTTGTCTAGTTCCTGTCCTCAGAGGGATGGGTTTCAGTTTTTGTCCATTGAGTATGATGTTGGCTGTGGGTCTATCATATATGGCCTTTATTATGTTGAGGTACTTTCCTTCTATACCCATTTTACTGAGGGTTTTTATCATAAATGGGTGTTGGATCTTGTCGAATGCTTTCTCTGCATCTATTGAGATGATCATGTGGTTTTTGTTTTTCATTTTGTTGATGTAGTGTATCATGTTGATTGACTTGCGGATGTTGAACCATCCCTGTGTCCCTGGTATAAATCCCACTTGATCATGGTGTATAATCTTTTTGATGTATTGCTGTATTCGGTTTGCCAAAATTTTGTTGTGGATTTTTGCATCTATGTTCATCAGTGATATCGGCCTGTAGTTCTCCTTCTTTGTGTTGTCCTTGTCAGGTTTGGGGATCAGAGTGATGTTGGCTTCATAGAATGTGTTAGGGAGTTCTCCATCTTTCTCAATTTTCTGAAACAGTTTGAGGAGAATAGGTATTAAGTCTTCTTTGAATGTTTGGTAGAATTCTCCAGAGAAGCCGTCTGGTCCTGGACTCTTATTTTTGGGGAGGTTTTTGATTACCGTTTCTATTTCCTTACTTGTGATTGGCCTATTCAGATTCTCCATTTCTTCCTGATTCAGTTTGGGGAGATTGTAGGAGTCTAGGAATTTGTCCATTTCTTCCAGGTTGTTCAATTTGTTGGCATATAGTTTTTCATAGTATTCTCTTATGATCTCTTGTATTTCCTTGGTATCTGTTGTGATTTCCCCTCTGTCATTCCTAATTTTATTAATTTGCAATTTGTCTCTTCTTTTCTTGGTGAGTCTGGCTAGGGGTTTGTCAATTTTGTTAATTCTTTCGAAGAACCAACTCTGTTTCATTGATCCTTTCTATTGTCATTTTTGTTTCAATATCATTTATTTCTGCTCTTATTTTTCTTATTTCCCTCCTTCTACTGACTCTGGGCTTTGTTTGTTCTTCTTTTTCTAGTTCTGTTAGGTGTTGTTTGAGGTTGCTTATGTGAGCTTTTTCTTGTTTAGTGAGATGAGCCTGTATTGCGATGAATTTCCCTCTTAGGACTGCTTTTGCTGCATCCCAAATGATTTGGTATGTCGTGTTCTCATTTTCATTAGTCTCCAGATAAAATTTGATTTCTTCTTTAATTTCTTCAATGATCCATTGTTTGTTGAGAAGCGTGTTGTTTAGTCTCCACATTTTTGCACCTTTCTCTGCTTTTTTCTTGTAGTTGATTTCTAGTTTAATAGCATTATGATCAGAAAAGATGCTTGATATTATTTCAACTCTCTTGTATTTATTGATGTTTGCTTTGGTTCCCAAAATATGGTCAATCCTTGAGAATGTTCCATGTGCACTTGAGAAGAATGTGTAACCTGCTGTTTTTGGATGAAGTGTTCTATATATATCTATTAAGTCCACCTGGTCTAATTTTTCATTTAATTCTATTATTTCCTTGTTGATTTTCTGTCTGGATGTTCTGTCCATTGGTGTTAATGGTGTGTTGAGGTCCCCTACTATTATTGTATTGTTGTTGATGTCTTCTTTTAGTTCTATTAAGAGTTGCTTTACAAATTTTGGTGCTCCTGTGTTGGGTGTGTATATATTTATAAGTGTTATGTATTCTTGGTGGAGAGTCCCTTTTATCATTATATACTGTCCCTCTTTATCTTTCTTTATCTGTTTTGCTTTGAAATCTACCTTGTCTGATATTAGTATAGCGACACCTGCTTTCTTTTGTTCATTATTAGCTTGGAGTATTGTTCTCCATCCCTTCACTCTGAGTCTGTGTTTGTCTTTGGGGCTGAGGTGTGTCTCCTGGAGGCAGCATATTGTTGGATCTTGTTCTTTGATCCATCCTGCCACTCTGTGTCTTTTGACTGGGGTGTTCAATCCATTTACATTTAGAGTGATTATTGAGATGCGGGGGCCTACCACTACCATTTTGTGTCTTGTTTTCCGGTTTTCTTCAATTTCCTTTGTTTCTCGTCCCATGGTTTAATCTGTTCTGATGTAGAGCTGCTACTCTCTGTTGTTGTCCTTCTACTTATCTCCTCTGCTCTTGGTTTTGTAGCCCCTTTCCTTTTTTTGATTTTTCAGGAATGAGGGTTTTCCTGAGGATTTCCTGTAGAAGAGGTTTTGTGGCAATGAACTCCCTTAATTTTTGTTTATCTGGGAAAGTTTTTATTTCTCCATCGTATTTGAAGGATATTTTCGCTGGGTAGAGAATTCTCGGCTGTAGATTTTTGTCCTTCAGATTTTTGAATATATCATTCCACTCTCTTCTAACCTGTAAAGTTCCTGCTGAGAAATCTGCTGATAGCCTGATGGGGGTTCCTTTGTAGGTTAGTTTCTTTTGCCTGGCTGTCCTTAGTATTTTCTCCTTGTCGTTGACTTTTGCTAGCTTCACTACTATATGCCATGGGGTTGGTCTTCTTGCATTGATAAAGTTTGGAGATCTATTGGCTTCTGTCACCTGAAGATCCATCTCTCTCACCAGATTTGGGAAGTTCTCAGCCATTATTTCTTTGAATAGGCTTTCTGCCCCTTTCTCCTTCTCTTCTCCCTCTGGTATACCTATAATCCTTACGTTGCATCTCCTAATTGTGTCTGATAATTCTCGGAGAGTTTCTTCATTTCTTTTTAGTCTTGCTTCTCTCTCCTCCTCTGCCTGCAGCAATTCTATATTGCCATCTTCCAAATTGCTAATTCTTTCCTCCATATTATCGGCCCTACTGTTCAGAGCATCTAGATTTTTCTTAATCTCCTCTATTGTGTTCTTCATTTCCAATATTTCTGTTTGGTTCTTCTTTATTGTATCAAACTCTTTTGTGACATAGCTCCTGAACTCGTTGAGTTGTCGGTCAGAATTCTCTCTTAACTCATTGAGTATTTTAATGATGGCTGTTTTGAAGTCATCATCATTTAGGTTATATATCTCATTTTCTTTGGGATTGTTTTCTGTGTATTTGTTACTTTCTTTCTGTTCTGGAGATTTAATGTATTTTTTCATGTTGCTTGATGTTGTTGATTTGTGCCTCCACATGGAGATAGAGTTTAGTTGCTCCTTTCACTTGTTTCAGCTGCTGCGGTGGGGGAGCAGCTGTTTACACTGCACCAACCAGGAACCCTGTCCACAGTTGCTAACTGGGCCTGGGCCCCTCCTCGTAGTCACAGTGGTCCTTTGGATTCCCTCCTCTGCCGTGGGGGCTGTCACAGGGGGGCTTCAGGCTGCTGGTGCCTACTGTTGCAGCCCACCTAGATGTGCTCCCTCCTTGGGGTCTGCAACGGTGTTATGGGCTTTTCCAGCGGCCAGGGGTGGGATCACTTATATTTGTCGCTCCGTTGCTGTCAGCACCCACAAAATCTCACTTGTCCTCTATGGGTCGCAGGAGAGCTATTGGCGTCTTCTACAGTCTGTGGTTAGTTCACCTAGCTATGCTGCTTTTGCCCTGGGGTCTTCAAGCCTTGTGGCTGCCGGCTGGGTGCTTTCTACTGGTGCTGTGCAGAGGCTTTCCCTAAAGCTGCTGTGAACCTGTAGGGTTTCCCCCTAGGCTACGGAGCTGGGTCTCTGGAACTCCCCCCAGCCCCAGTCCTCTCCGAGATCTCCGGCAATCCCTAGTCCCACGGGGCGGGCAACAGCAGCTGGGGGTCACCCCGCCCTCTGGGATTCTCTCCGGGACTCTCCCGGAGCCGTGACTGCTGGGCGTGGCCCCTCTGCTAATGGCAGACAGAGAGTTTTGTCTGCTGCCCTGGCAGAATTCTGTAACTTCCCCTCCGGGGCGTGGAGTCAGCCTTTGGAGCTTCACCCAGTCCCAGTCCGCTCGGAGATCTCCGGCAATCCCTAGCCCCACCATGCCAGCAGTGGCAGCCGGGAGACCTCCGTACCCTCGGCGACTCTCTCTGGGACCCTCCAGGCACGGCAAACACCCGGCGAGGTCTCCCCGCCAATGGCGGGGAGAGACTCTCCCCACGGGCCCAGGTGTGCAACTCCAAAGTTTCCCTCTGCGTTTAGGAGTAATTGCGGGGGGTTTAGTTAGGGTTCTGGTCACCTGTTTCCACCATCGCTCCTCTGTTGTGTGCTCGCTCCTGCCCTAGATGTGTGTAGATCTTCTGGGGGCGTCCGTTGGAAGAAAGCCACTTGTGGGTACTAGGCTGCTCGGTCGGGGTTGGAGAGTTTTCACCTATTTCCACATCCTCCCAGAGGAAAGTCCGTCCGCCTTCCGATGTATAGTTGCGTGGGTATCTCAGACATCCTGAGATGCTGTCTGGATATCCTTTGTTAAGCGATAAGTGTCCAAATAATTGTAGACTCGAAGGGGGAGAGACAAAGAGGACTACTCACGGCGCCATCTTGGATCCTCCAGTCTCAATATTAAGCCGGAAGTCAGTCTTTTATCATATGTGTGATTTGCAAATATTTTTTCCAAGTCTATTATTTGTTTGTCACTCTTAAAAGTGCAGAAATTTTTCATTTTGATGAGGCACAGTTCATCAACTTGTTCTTTTATGGATCATACTTTTAGTGTTGTTCTAAGAAATCTCTGACTAACCTAAGGTCATGTAGATTTTTCTAATACAACTTCCTGAGGTTTTATAGTTTACATTTAGGTTTGTGACCAATTTTGAGCTCATTTTTGTATATACGTGAGTTAGGGATGAAATTATTATTATTATCATATTACAGATTGATGGTCAATTGTTTTTGCAACATTTGCCGAAAGAGTCTACTTTCTCCACTTAATGAGCTTGCGTTTTTGTTGAAATCTGCATTCTGTATATGTGTGGGTATAGTTTTGCACTTTCTGATCTGTTTCATGATCTAGTTATATATTTTTATGCCAATTCCTTACTTTAAGCTCTTTTTTTTTCTTTTTCTCCCCAAAGCCCCCGATACATAGTTGTATATTCTTAGTTGTGGGTCCCTCTAGTTGTGGCACGTGGGGCACCACCTCAGCATGGCTCATGAGTGATGCCATGTCCGCACCTAGGATTCGAACAGACAAAACACTGGGCCACCTGCAGTGGAGCATGCAAACTTAACCACTTGGCCATGGGGCCAACCCCTAAGCTCTGTCTTTTTTTAATGGAAAATTTATATTAGTTTGTATCAGATATTTTAAAAGTTACCCTGTCTGTTGTAAGTCTTCACATAGATTTTCCTTTTTATTCCTATCTTTTTAAAAGATTGTTTTGTTTTTTTTCAAAGCAAGAATGTGTGTGTGTTTTTTTTTAAGATTGGCCCTGAGCTAACATCCGTTGACAATCTTTTATTTTTTCCTCCTTCTTCTTCTCCACAAAGTATCCCAGTACATAGTTGTATATTCTAGTTGTAGGTCCTTCTAGTTCTGTTATGTAGGATGCCGCCTCAGCATGGCTTTGTGAACAGTGCTAGGTCTGCGCTCAGGATCCAAACTAACAAAACCGTGGGCTGCCCAAGAGGAGCACGCAGACTTAACCACTTGACCATAGGGCAGGCCCTGAAAGAACATTAATTTTATCAATGCCTTCTGAATCAAAGTGATCACATCATTTTTCTTTTTTACTCTGTTAATGTGATGGATTAATTTTATGGAATTTCAAATGCAAATTCAATGTGGTATTGTTTCAAGAAATTTACTTTTATCATGGTCCATTATTTTTATTTATTGCTGGAAACTTTATTTATGATTGCCATTGACATGCAATTTCCTTTTTTCTGTGATATTCTCATCAAATTACATATAGCACCTATTTTACCAGCCTCATTCATCTTGCTGGAAATGTTTTTTCTCAACCCTACAAGAGATTTGTCAGATTAGTTTTATATATTTTTCTTTATACCCATTGCTTGCATCAATATCAAAATGATCTGCAACTAAGTATGGAAAGTTTCTTGAGTTACATATAAAATTCTATTAGAGGTTATAAGACAATTCTGGTGTTTTTGTTTCTTCTGTTTTGATTTTCATAAGTTGTATTGTTAATAATTTTTCTATATAGTGTTTATTTTAAAAGTATTTCCATATTTTTATATTTTCTTATGACAATTTTATTGAGATATAATATACATACAGATGGATGTACATACTATGTATGCCAACAGCTAGCAGAATTTTCATCAGGTATAGCCATCACCTGGGATGAGAAATTGAATTTTACCTTCACTACAAAATGACCCTCTCATGTTCGTTTCTGCATTAAAAAGTACTTTGTATGAATGGAATCACATAGTATATATATAATTACTGAATTGTTCATCTCTCCTTTTGATTCTGATAGTTTTCATTTCATGTGTTTGAGGATTCTGTTGTCAGGTGAATATGTTTTAGTTGTTTTATCTTCCTCTTGTACTGATGGCTTTAACATTTTGAAATTTTTCTTTTTATTTCTAATAATATTTCTTGTTTTAATAGCTACTTTGATATTAGAATAGCTACTTCTGCTCACTTGTGTATTGTGTATATTTTTTCCATCCTTTTACTTTTGCCTATTTGTGTCTTTGAATCTAAAGTGTATTTGTTATGGAGAGCATACAGATGAATCTTACTTTTTTATTCAGTATGACAACTTCTTTTTATTGGAATATTTATTCATTC
Organism: Equus quagga; assembly: GCF_021613505.1. Classification (NCBI taxonomy): domain Eukaryota; kingdom Metazoa; phylum Chordata; class Mammalia; order Perissodactyla; family Equidae; genus Equus; species Equus quagga. Next base: position 47,965,493 of record NC_060267.1, read on the forward strand.
ACAGTTAATATGCCTATTGGTCTAGTTGATTTAAGACTGCTGTTTCACTATGTGTTCTATGTCTGTATCTTTTCTTCTTTTCTCCCACCTTTCCTGACATCTTTTGGGCTAGACACACATTATTTTAGGGTTCCATTTTAATTCCTCTGTTAAGAGTTTGGCTACATTTTTAAAATTATTTTCTTAGTAGTTGCTGAGGGTATTAGAAATATATCTTTAACTGATTCCCATCTACTTCAAGTTGATTCTGATTAATTCCAGTAAAATACTGAATCTTAGCACCAACATAGCTCCATTTCCTCCCCACCTCCTTTGTGGTCTTAATATTACGTCTAACCATGTACTGAGGCCAGGTAGCACTGGATGGTGAACACCAATTATGCACATCCTTTCCAGCACTGCATTTATGATTTCACACTGTTGACTCGAAATGACCATTCTAGGTGTCTTTGCACCGCAGAAATGAATAAATGCTAAAAAATAGAGTTTTCTTTCTTCCCATAAGGTGCCCACTTGCCATACAAGCTTATACTCATATATGATAAAGACCCCAACCACACAGTGTTATAATTATTGTTTAAATAATCTTATTTTTTAAAGACATTAAGAGAAGAAAAAAACACACAAACTCTTATTTCCCCTCATATTTACCATTTCTGTTGCTCTTCATTTCTTCTTGCGGATATGAGTTACCATCTATCATCATTTACTTTTAGCTAAAGGATATTTTTGGAAGGCGATTCTGCTAATAAGAAATTCTCTCTGTTTTCGTGTACATTGGAAGATCCTAATTGCACCTTCTTTTATGAAGTACTGTTTTGCCAAATTTAACACTTTTTTTCTGCTTTTTCTCCCCAAATCCCCCCCAGTACATAGCTGCATATTTTAGTTGTGGGTCCTTCTAGTTGTGGCATGTGGGATGCTGCCTCAGCATGGTCTAATGAGCAGTGCCATGTTTGAACCCAGGATAATGAACTAGTGAAACCCTGGGCTACTAAAGCAGAGTGCACAAACATAACCACTCAGCCACGGCGCTGGCCCCTGAATTTAGCCTTTTTGTTTACAGATTTTTCTTGTTTTTTTCCCCAGTACTTTCAGCTCTTTCAATATGTCATTCAATGATTTCTATTCTTCATTCTTTCTGATGAGAACTCAACTATTAATCATATTGTTATTTTCCTATATGTAATGGGTAGTTTTTCCCTCCTGATTTCAAAGAACACATAGCATAACATTTGCCATAGTTTTGTCTTTTCCAGAATGTTGTATAGTGGAATCATAGAATATCTTACAAATTATTTATTAGATTTCAACTATATCATGCATCTTAATCATTTTTCTAGGCAGGAGTCTTTTTTATTATCTAAGTTTCAAGTATACAACATTATAATTCAACATCTGTATACACTACAAAGAGATCAAGTATACATTTAGCTGTGCTGACTATATTCACATTATTGTGCAACAGATATCTAGAATTTTTTCACCTTCCAAAATTGAAACCTCTATATCCATTAACCAGTAAATCCCCTAGTCTTCCTAACCGTCCAACCCTTAGCAATTGCCATTCTACTTTCTGTTTTTCTGAGTTCCCTACTTTAGCAACCTAATATAAGTGGAATCATACACTTTTTTTTTATGACTATTTCCCTTAGCAGATTGGATGAGTTTCATCCATGCTGTAGCATGTGACAGGATTTCCTTCCTTTTAAGATGGAATGTCACATTGTTTGCATATACCACATTTTCTTTATCCATTCATCCATCAGTGGACATTTAGGTTGCCTTTAACCCTTGGCTATCTTGAATATTGAACACTCTTGATCGTTATAAACATAGGCATAGAAATATCTCTTCGAGATCTTGTTTTCAATTCTTTTGGATATATTTCCACATATATCACTGGGATTGCTAATTTATATAGTAACTCTGTTTTTCATTTTTTGATGAACGTCCATACTGTTTTCCATAATAGACGACCAATTTACATTCCCACCAACAGTGTATAAGAATTTTTTTCTCCACATCCTTTCAAACACTTGCTATTTTCTGTTTTTCTTTTTTTTTTATAGTAGCTTTCCTAATGGGTATGAAGCGATATCTCCTTAAGGTTTCGATTTGTATTTTGCTACTAATTAGTGATATTGAGAATCGTTTCATATGCTTGTTGGCCTTTAGATATCTTCCTTGGAAAGATATCTATTCAATTCCTTTGCCCATTTTTAAAATTAGGTTATTTGTTCTTTATTGTTGCTGTTGAATTGCAGGAGTTTCTTATATATTTTGGATATTTACCCCATATCAGATATGATTTGCAGATATTTTCTCTTATTCTGTACCTTGTGCCCTTTAATGCACAAAATGTTTTAGTTTGATGTAGTACCGTTTGTCTATTTTTGCTTTTGTTGCCTGTACTTTTGGTGGTGTAGGCAAGAAATCACTCCACATACAACGTCATTAACTTTCCCTCTATGGTCTTTTCTAGGTGTTTTAGGTCTTATGTTTAGGTCTTTAATGCATTTCAATGCATTCTTTAACTTTTGTATATGGTGTAATGTAAGCATCCAACTTCATTCTTTTGCATGTGGATAGCCAGTTTTCCCAACACGTTTGTGGAGGATATTGTCCTTACCGCATTGAATGGTCTTGACACTCTTGCCAAAAATCATTAGACCAAATATACATGGGTTTATCTCTGGATATATTGTTAATTCTTTTCATGGGGGAACAAGAGACCCAGGCTTCCTATTCTTCCATTTTTCTAATGTTATCTCCCTTTAATGTCACAGCACATTGTCACAAGACAAATGTGGAGATAATGTGGCCTACATGTTGCTGGAGGTGGGAGATATCTCACCCATTCCTTGATTTTCACACTGATTCAAGTCGCCTAATAATCTTGCCTATTCCTTCAAGAATATCTCTTTGTCTTCAAGTGTTCTTCAGTAATTTGATTATATTTTGAGATGTGGATTTCAATGTGCTGAATCTATTAGTATTTGCTGGAGTCTTTGGCTCTATAAACATTTTTAAAATATAAAGTTAGAAGTTGTTCATTCACTGTGGCTTAAAGTTGTTTTTCTGTCCCTTTCTGTCTCTCTTCTTCTCAGACTATAATTACACCTATCTTGGTTTTCTTGATACTATTTCAAAGGTCTCTGAGCTGTGTTACTTTTTCTCTCTTTTCTTCTCTCTCATGCTCTGGGAAAAATAATTTCTATTATTCCATCTTTAATTTCATTAATTCTTTCTTCAGCGTCTCAAATTTTCTATAGAAGCAATCTGATGAATTTTTCATTTCACATAATATATTTTTCAACTCAGAATTTCTATTTAGTTGTTTTATATAATTTTTACTTCTCTATTGATATTTTCTACTTGTTTTATCACTTCCATCATATTTTCATTTAAATATTTGAGCATAGTTTACTTTATAATTTGCATATAATTATATGCAATAATTACTTTAAAATATTTTTCTAATACATGTAACATTTAATGTCAGTAAAAGAATCTATTGTCTGACTTTTTCCCTGAGTTTGGAAGACATTTTTCAGCTTCTTTGCAAGTTTTCTACTTTATTAAGTAGACACTTTATAAAATAGTGTGGCAAACATGGATTCCATTTCATATTTCTTAGATTTATTACTTTTTGTAACATGCATAAACTTTTCTGCAGAATCTTTTCCTCTGAAGTGTGCCTGTGATATTTCTGCCCAGTTTTTTCAAATTCTTATTGTTTATTTTTAGCTTGACTTCCTAGGAATTACCCTTGTGATTGCATTGCTTAGTTGTCAACCAGTAATTTTTTTAAACGGTTGTATTCAAATATTGCAAGTCAGTAGGGCTTCCACTGTCTACCACTTGTCTATGTGTATGTGTGTGTGTGTGTTTTGGGGAATGCTTATAACTTTGTAATTAGTTCTCACATCTACTTTGGTTTTTACTTGTTACGAGGATCATCTTGGTCTCTTCTACAGATCTGCACATTTTTTTCCATCAGTCAAGGATGTGTAGACCTAACGTCATCTCTTCTATTGTACGTTCATTTTTAGTACCTTGCCATTATATTTATGGTTGGCACTATGCTTGACACAAAGGAGACCATAACCTTGAACTAGAAAAAGTACATATTTTCTTCATTAGTTACCTAGAAAATTCAGCACTTTGAAATGAACAAGTAGTGGACTATTTAGTGACCCATTCTTCTCTCCAAATCAAATCTACCCCTTTGGCAACTACAGCATTGCTTTTGCAGCCTTCCCCAAATTGTAAAAACTACAATTCTTCTTGCTCAGTGAGCTGGGGTGGGGATTAGGGTAGTCATTGGAGCAATACAAGGCCAGAAGACTAAAAATTTGCTCTATTTTTTTTCCACTTCACAAATTATTGTTAGTCTTTGATCAATTCTCAGAGCCTTGAAATTGTGTCATTGTCAGTTTGCCCTCTTCACTTAGTCATACATTTTACCTAATTGTCCAATGTGTAACATTATATTGTAAATTGAGAGACTATCTAAAGTAAAAAAATAAATAACTTTATTTGTTGTTACCAAATTCAAATTAGTATAGAAAATTTATTTGATTTCTAATAGAATTTCTTTTCTATATAATTTTTTGAACTCCTTCTATGTTTTTTCATGGATTGGACTCTCTCACAGCACCAGTAATAATACATGGGTGTGGCCAAATGGCTCAACTATCTCTTCCAAACTGTAAGTTTCTTGAGAAGTTTTACATTTTATGCCTTGAAGGAATTAATCCTAGAAAGAAAAAAAAAGCAATATATGAAAAATTATATAAAGATAGTTATTTAAACTTTTCCATATAAAAAATATATGGGAAATATTCAGATTTAGATATATAACTATTAGTCTAAATATAATATTTATTCATCAAAAAACTAAGTTATATTTTACTAAGATAAATTATATCTGTGTATTTCACATTCTCAATATCTTCAGGGAGAGATAAGAATTGTGCATTCTTGGATTTTACTCAAAATGAACTTGCTCCTGCATCTTGTTTAGAAACAAAAATATATGTTTGTAAGCACCAGGCACTTTAGCTTAACTAAATTTGGTGTCATGTTACTCTCACCATCTGTAAAGAATATATTTGTAGTTTCTTGAAAAGCCATACAATTATTTTCTTAGAATTTTTTTTAAGATATCATTTTTTAGAGTAGCTTTAAGTTCACAATAAAATCAAGAGGAAGGTACAGAGATTTCCCATATACACCTTGTCCCCACACATACATAGCCTCCCCTATTCTCAACATCGCTCACCAGAATGGTTTATTTGTTACCAAGGATGAATCCACATTGATGTATCATAATCACCTTAAGTCCATAGATGGCCTGGGAATTCACTCTTATTGTAGAATTATTTTTAAATTTTTATTTATATTACTTTTAAAATATATACCCAGGTACATATTATATGTTTCTTAAACTTTTGCTATTTACTAAAATAGTCATATATAAACATCAAAACCTAATATCAAGAACTGTTATTTCTAAGTCTCAAAAAGGTGAGTAATTCCACTCATATTTTCAAATTAATTCATTTGTCCTAGACCTTGAAGGAGTTCAAAATGAGAATTCAACAGCCTGAAGTGGTAAGGTGTGTAAGTCAGAGTCAACTCAAGAGATGGAAACTAGGGGAGGCCTGATGTAAAGCATTATTAACGGTTTGTAGAGGAGAGCCTAGGAAGAGGGGATAATAGAAAATTACAAAGAACACCTTAGAGTTAAAAGAGAACACCCAAGGAAGGAATCTACTTTGTAGCCAGGTCTATTCCCTAAGAATGGCTTTTAGACATCATTGAAGACACTGTGGCTGCAGACAACTTCATGGCAGACATGTTCACTGGATTGCCCTGGGATAGATTGATTCCTTAGTTAGTAGGCTGAAATTGGTGAGAATGTATCTCAGGTTGTGACTGGAAGACCTCCCTGCCACTGTTAGCAGGCAGAGGGTAGAGGGCAGGTAACTATAAATAGGACTGGACACAAAAACTTCCTGGAAAGTGAATACCACAGCTGCATGCATGCAGCGGGCTACTGCCCCATAGTAGCCAAATAAGAGAGAACATCATGAAACCAGGAAGAAGAGCCCTTTCTTCTTTCATGCCTGTCCAGTGCCTTTTACTATACAAACTTAACATCATGCGAGCTGACAAGGGAGAAAGGTTTATACGATCTAACAGCATTTTCGCAGAACAGGGTTTGAAGGACAGATTCGGAGGTGAGAGTGATGAATTGTTAATTGGCAGTCAAAGGTATATGCAACAACCACAAGGTTGTTGTACAAGAGCCATTTGATGTGCCCGACTTCCTCAAAGAATGAAATCAACCTTTACCTTTTGAATTTGTTTTAGTGCAGCATGATCAATGGTTACATTTATTTTTGGTGGAGGTTGGCATTTTCATTGGGTAATAAACAGTGTCCTTTGGTATTTTTTACATGTCTGTTCTTTTCCTTTACTGGATGTCAGATGTCTTAGAAGGTATCTTGTTTTACTAAATTTTCTATCTTTCCCCTTCTGTCACTCTTTATTATCATGATTAGAAAATACTTTGATGGAAAAAATAAAATGTTAATGAAGAAAACATTAAATAGGTTGATAAAAATCTTTGTGTGGGTCAAGCAGCTGGTTATTGACAGAATTCAAGATAAACTTTAGTAACTTGACAATAATTCAGAAATATTTCTACCATAATTCAGTTATAAGAGGGAGAATGCTCACAAGTGATTACTATTTACAAAATAAATTAGTATTTCATACACATTTATCTCTTTGATTGTATACATATTCTTTATATTCTCTACATTTATTCCTTGTATTCATATAGAGAAAATACATGAATATTAAAAATTAATTTCATGTAATATGTAAATGGTAGTTCCAAGTAAATGCTAACGTTGTGTTACAAAAACCCAAGCTGGCGTTGACATTTAAAAATACGCATTTATTTCTCATTCACCCATTTGTGGTTTGGCTAGGTTTCAGTTCATGTAAGCTGAGCATATATGGGTTTGGCTTTAAATCACAGATTCAGCTCAGATCTTCTTTCTATATTTTATCCTCAAAACAGTGGGTTACTTGTTACATGACCTTATGTAGCAGAGATTAGCAGCTCTCACAGGGGCAAGCATAAATGTGCTGCTTAATACTTGAGCTCAGAACTCATAATCTGTCCCTCCCCATTCACATTACATTGTCAAAAGAAGTCCCATGGCCAACTTATTAATTATCTGTAAAGTATATAGTTCTATAGTGGCCAGAAGGAGGAAATATAGATTCACTGATAAATAAGCTAATCTACCATAATAGCCATAGGAATATTTGTCTCATTATATTTCATGAGACAAGTTTATTCTTAAAAAAAAAATTGGAAAGTAGAAAACAAATTTAGTACTTTTTTGACTTCCCATTTAGATTTTTGTTTCCTCTCTGCCAAAAATTCTGGTCAAGTAGTTTTGTATAGTGGTAAAGATCATCATATAGATGCTTTCACCAGGGTCCTTGATCCATGTACAAATGGGGAGTAAGCAATATGGGATAAAGTTTAAGGACATGAGCAACGAAAACAGATCACTTGAGTGTAAATTCTACATGCACCCTATTAGCCCTGTGACTTAGCTACATAAACGTTCTGGCTCAGTCTCTTCTCTTGTGAAATATTATTAAAATAATTTCTTATTTATAATGTTACTTGAAGAATATTTGAAAAGCACTTGAAAAATGCTTCCTGGCACATAAGTATTCACTAAATACCAGTTATTTTTACTTAAAAACTTTATGCTACAGTTCCATTATCTGTGAATTGATGACCATAATTGTAGCCACCAAATAGGGCTGCTCTTAGGAATAAATAATATAATGTTTAAAGAGCCTTAAAATAAAGCCTAACCATATTAAGTGTTTGCTATATGTGATCTTTTCACATTTTACTTCCTTAAGTAGTCAATGAAGTCTGATTTCCAAGAGGATCCAAGCTCTAAAACTTTGTCTTCCTTCTCTCACCTATGAAAATCTCTATTGTTCCAATAAGCTGGTTTTAGCCAGGCACCAAAAATACATACCATTTAACCAATTCAATTATATGTATCCAAGATATTTTTATTTTAAAGTAGACTTTTAACAAATTTAGTATATGTCATATGTAAACATTAACAAGAGTAATTTTTTACTGGACATGTATTCTCATTATTGAAATCAAGTTTCAATTGCAGTTCTTTTTCTTATTGCACAAGAACCCCAGCCTCCTCCCCATTGTGTTCTTTTTATACATCTGGAAATGCTATCTTTTTTTGAATTGAAGAAATTCTAAAAGGAATTGCCAAATTTTGGCAAGATAGCCTTTAATGATTCCTAGAATTGAGACCAGGTGAAAGGCATAAAAAAGGTGCCCAAAGGTTTGTATCTGTATGTAATAAGCCATGGGAATTACTTAGTAGAGAGTGTTTAGATCACACTTCCAAAAACCACCTGATATACATATACATGTGGAACGATATTAGGGGGATGCTAAACAAAGGTGAATTTAGAATAGAATAGTCACAAAGAAGTCAGCGATATAAACGGGACAATGGTAGGTTTTTTTGTGTCCAACTTTGTGAGAATGTACTATCTTCAATGTGGAAAATAACAGGCTTGGTGTTCTGGACTCCAGAGTTAAACAGTATCATTTTAGTACTAATGTCAAGGAAAGATGGTGCCTTTTTAAAATTTACTATATGTTGGAGCAGAACAAAATGTGTGTTTTTTCCAGGCAGCTAGTTCCAAAGAGAATGAAGGAAGGATTGGATTATGTATGTCCAATCTTCTGTTCCAAATTTATGACTCTGAAAATTCTGTTTTCCGGTAATTAATGGGTGTAAAGTTATGGATAAAATAACATTATCATTTAATAACTGTCATTCTGCTCTAAATTTTATGAGTCTCCTCCCTAAATTACAACCATTGTTCTCTGCACTTCCTCCTGAGGCAACATGTAAAAATTTAGGTTTTGGCCTCCCAAACACTTTGAGTTGGATAAAAAACACACACTGGTTAAATGAGCCCATTGTCTTTCTGTATGTAAGTTTATATTTTTCTGTTCTATTTCACCTTCTGATGCAAATTATATATGTCAATGTTAGCCAAGATTCCCTATTAGAAATTCTGGAATAAAATACAATAACAACATAAAAGTACTACAATAGTAAAATGCATAAATACATACACATAAATAAATGCCTGGAACAGAGAGGAACCTCGAAATTTAATAAGCACCGTAGAGATCCTGATGTTCCCAGAGGTAAAACAATTCAAGATCTCTTTCAAATTAAGGTAAAAAGACATTTGATTCTAAAAGAATTTGTCTTCTGTTTCTGACAGGGCTAAGTAATATCCTGCTGGACTCTACTACTGATAACAAGTATAAAGTCTGAACAAAGCACATACACACACACACAAACACACACATACACATACAAACATCACCCTGAAAATTTGGCGGGGGGAGGCCTAGAATTTGGAAAAACAGTTCAGACTTGGACAAAGGAAATGTCACAGACAGTTACCTGTTTTTACTACTTTTAGCCTGAAGACAGACCAAATTCAACCCCATTTAGTTTGGCTAAAATTCCAACAAAACCATGCAGTCTTTCCTATCTAAAAATCAGAGGATAGAATTCAAGATAACCACAGCCAATGGAAAAGAATGGTGGAATCCCAGAGAGGAGAGAGACAGAGAGTGGGAAGAAAAAATTTAGTGTATTATCTCTGCCCCAAATCTCGGTTGACAGCAAAACAATCCTTAAGTGAAAAAGACTGAACCTAAGGATAAATTAGAGAATTCAAATGAGATTTGAGCTGCCAGCAAAGAGACAGTTTTCAGGACTAGTCTAGCTAATTTAATTGCCTCCTAAAAAATAACATCAGCAGTCTTCAGAAAAATGTAACTGAATCCAGATCCTCACAAGAAGTTCAACATTTAAAGTAACTGAACATATAAAAAACAGAAAAATGTGATTTGTCTCAAGAGAAATGGAAACTCGCCCATGTCTTCCTCATACTGTCTTTTCCACGCTTTTGAATTGTCTAGTCTTTGTTAGCATTTATTTCAGAGATATGTGTACATATATTATTTGTAAATATATATATTTGTAAATGTATATACTTATTATATATTTATTTATATTTCTGAGATTTTAATATATATAAAAATTTTTTCACTTTTTTTACATTCTTCTAGTGTTTTATTTATTCCATTTGCCTATTTAATTTAATCAGGCTAGCTGAATTTATAACTGTTATGTTCAATTTAATGGCTGTGGCTTATTGATGTTCCTGGTGAGAGGATTATATATCTTCACCCTGTTGAATTCAAATTGGACACTTCTGAGATGAAATATTAAGAGTTGGTTCATGGCTTTCTGTAGGTTTTTTCTCTCTGACACAAAGACCCGCAACGTTCCATACAGAGGCTGCTCCATGAAACTTTTTCCGAGAGTGAGGGTGATGTGGGTGAGGGGTTCTACAGCATAAGTAAAAGTAAAGCTCTCTTGCTGCAGATATAAACTTGTTTTTGCAAACCTCCAATATTTTGGCATTGTTACTGGTGGATAACCTTACCAATCTTGAGGGATATAAACATTTTGGAGTGTTTTATTTGCTTTGTATTTCCTTTGTATCCTGGCAAAGACAACTGTGTTTCCATAATTGAACTTCTCAATAGCTTTCTATGCAGTCATTTTTACTTTACTAGAGTATTCCCTACATATGTATACATATATATGTATCACAAAGGACCTCCTTATGCTTTTTGGAGACAACACATAGATATGCTGGGAGAACATTATGATACAGGCACTTTTTGGCTGTTTAAATTTCAGAATAAAAAATACGTTAAATAACATTTTTCCGTTTAAAAATATTATTGGATCAAGATGAACAGATTTAGCACATATGGCTATTTCACTTCTTGTGGTAAATCCATTGAAATCATAAGAAAAAATACTTAAAAATAACCAATCATTTGTGTGTGTGTGAGCAAGATTGGTGCTGGGTAACATCTGTTGTCAATCTTCCTCTTTTTGCTTGAGGAAGATGGCCTCTGAGCTAACATCCGTGTCAATCTTCTTCCATTTTGTATATGTGACCCCACCACAGCATGACTTGATGAGCAGTGTGTAGGTCCATACCCAGGATCTGTATCTGTTATCCCCAGGTTGCAAAAGCAGAGCTTGTGAACTTACCCAACATGAAACTGGGCCAGCCCCCCCAAAATAACCAATTCTTCTTACTAGACCTTGAAAACAATATCAAATGAACACAGAAAAAAATTTGTGAAATTATTTGATATGATAAAATAAATGCAATGGGATTCACATAAAATTAAGTTAAACTAAAATAAATCAAATTAAATTATATATCAAAATTAAATTTAAAATTAATTTTTCATTTGAACCTTTTAAAAGGAAAATATAACAAATAAAACAGAAATAAGAGAGAGAAGATCAGCTTAAATGTAACAGGTAATAAAAATATTTGGATGCTTGAGACCATTTTCAGAGCAGAAAATTAAAGACCTTCATTAAATTATTTTATTTGCTTTAAAAATGATCTAGGCTATGTGGCCTTTTTTGAACCTTGAAAAAATAAAAAGCAATAGATTTTTCCCTCTGATTTTGGCTCTGAAAGAAAAGCACTTTAAAATGTGGGTTTTGGCATAGGAGATATCAGATTTTATGATAAGTGTGGTGAGGAGTAACATATCACAAGTTATGACCACCTGTAGGAAGTATGGAATTCGCAGAAGTCAGAATATGAGATATCCACATACCCTGTCCAGTTACAAGTTTCCTCCCACAATTTCAATATTGCTAAACTTCTTTGTCTATTATATAATTTAGTTAACAAATTAATATATGTACCATTTCATGACAGAAAAACATTGCTCATAGTTAAGGTACTAATTATCGATATGAATAGGCAAATAATCACCAAACTTTTGAAAAGAGAAATCACCAATTAAAAGAATAGGAGAAAAAATCTGAACAGGAAATTAATTGATCAAAGACAAGATTTCCACATAAAAGTAATCAGACTTCCTGGAATGATTTTGGAAAAATGATGGTTTCTGTATATAGAGTTAAATCTCTCTTCATCTCAACAGCTACTACTCTGATAAAAATAACAGCTAGAATAATCAGCATGTAATGATTGAAGAGTTTGAATATGAACCCCTCTCCACTTTGGAGATATTTAGCATAAATAACAAATAGAGAAATGAGAAACAAGCTATGAGAGATGAGGAATCTCCTTGAAAATATCAGAAAAACTGATATTTCGTGATGATTGGGGGCAAAATTTAATATGAAACTATAAATATAAAATAAAATTATAAAATATAAATAGAAAATAGAATAAAATAGAAAACTTCTAGAAGTATTCTCAATCTAAGCCACATAGCATTTGGAAGCCACAATCCTAAAAGGTAACTCAGGCAAAAAAAAAAAAAAAGAAGCCAAATTTTGAACTTCTTCATACAGATAAGGTATAAATACTTACAGTCAATAAAAGTATAAGAAATAGAAATGGATACACCAAAACTGAAGTTTCCATCTGATGGTTGAGTGATGAGGAGTAGCCACAAAAATCTGGAAAAGTCTCCAAGAAGAATTCCAAAAATGAAAACAAAACCTTTTAAATGAAAAATATGTACTGTGATTAAAAAAACAAGAATGGAAACATTTAGGGAGAATGTTAGCGAATTGAAAAAAACAATTGGAGAAAAGAGGAAAGGAGATAGAAACTATGGAAAATATTATGAAGTAAAGGATAAAATTTCCAAAGTGGGAAGATATGAAAAATGAAGAAAAGTAATATTACAACAGACCACAACTGATTGTATTTGGGATTGATAACACATATGATACTTCAAGATCGAGAGATGTGGCTGACTTACCTAATACATAGATATAAGCACAGATAAAGTGGCAAAATGAGGAGACAAAAGAATATGTTGCAAGTGAGGGAACAGGACAATACCCAGAAAAAGAACTAAATGAAACAGAGATCAACATTATAGCTGGTAAAGAATGGAAACTAATAATCATCTGGAAGCTCAATGATCTTTTAGGGAAGAATGGATGAATTCACTGAGAACTTCAACAATGAATTGTAAAATATAAAAAGGAAACAATCAGAAGGGAAGAATACATTAATGGAAATGAAAAATTCACTGGATGGAATCAATAGGAGAGGAGATGGTACAGAAGAATGGATCAATGAGCTGGACAAAAGACTACAGGAAATCACCCAAGCTGCACAAGTAAAAGAAAAAAAAATTAAAAAGAATGAGGACAGTCTAAGGGACCTGTGGGACAAGTCAAGTTCACTAAAATCCCTGTTATAAGTGTCCCAGAAGGAGAAGAGAGAGACAAAGGGGCAGAGGATCTATTTGAAGAAATAGTAACTGAAAACTTTCTTAACCTAAAAAGGAAATAGACATCCAGGTACAAGAAGCACAAGAACACTACACAAGATAAACCCAAAGAGGACCACACCAAGACACATTCTAATTAAAACATCAAGAATTAAAGATAAAGAGAGAATTATAAAAGCTACAAGAGAAAAACAACAAGTTACATATAAAGGACACCCCATAAGGCTATCAAGTGATATCTCAGCAGACCTCATGGTCAAGAAGGGGCAGAATGATATATTTAAAGTGCTGAAAGGAAAAAATCTACATCCAAGGATACTGTACCTGGCATGCTTATCACTCAGATTGAAGGAGAGTAAAGAGTTTTGCAGAAAAGCAAAAACTAAAAGAGTTTATCACCAATAAACCAGTCTTACAAGAAATGCTAGCAGGACTTATTTAAGTGGGAAACAAAAGACTACAGACAGGAATAAGAAAATTACAAAAAAACCCCAATAAAACAATAAAAGCACTAGTAAAGGCAAATACAAAGTAAAGGTAACAGATCATCTACCTATGAACCTAACATGAATGTGAAAAAGACAAAAGTACTAAAATTATCTATCTCCATAATAAGAGAATAATGGTTACTCATACACAAAAAAGAGATTAAATATGATATCAAGAACAGAAAATGTGGAAGGGAGGGGAGGAAAATAGAAGAGCTTTTAGTAAGAAGTCAATGTTAAGAGACCATCAACTCAATATTGATTGCTATATACAAAGGCTATTATATATAAGCTTCATAGTAATCACAAACCAGAAATCTATAGTAAATACATAAAAAATTAAGGGAAAGGAACCCAAACATAACACTAAAGAAAACCATCAAGCCACAAGGGAAGAGAACAAGAGAAGAAAGGAATGGAGAAGAATTACAACACATGCAGAGAAAAAGTAACAAAATGGCAATAAGAAAACAGTTATTGAGAGCTACTTTAAATGTCAATGGACTGAATGCCCCTATCAAAATACATAGGGATGTTGACTGGATAAACAAACAGGACCCATATATATGCTGCTGGCAGAAGACACACTTAAGATCTAAGGACACTCACAAAATGAAAGTGCAGGGACGGAAAAAGATATTCCTTGCAAATGGCAGTGAAAAGCAATTACTACCACACATAAAAAGAGAAATAGAGAGCAACACAATAATAGTAGAGAACTTTAACACTCTGCCTACACCAATGGATAGATCATCCAAACAGAGAGTCAACAAGGAAATATTGGCTTTATATGACACATTAGACCAGATGGACTTTGTAGATATACATAGAGCATTGAATGCAAAAACTGCAGAGTACACATTCTTTTCAAATGCACGTGGAACATTCTCCAGGATAGATCACATACTACATCACAAAACAAGTCTTAATAAATTTAAGGAGGTTTAAATAACACCAAACATCTTTTCTGACTACAATGGTATGAAACTAGAAATCAGCTACAGGAAGAAAATTGAAAAAGCCACACATATATGGAGACTAAACAAAATGTTGCTAAACAACGAATGGGTGAATGAAGAAATCAAAGGATAAATTAAAAAATGCCTACAGTGAAGTGAAAATGAAAATACGACATGCCAAAATTTATGGGATATAGCAAAAGCAGTTCTACAAGGAAAGTTTATAGCAATACAGGTCTACTTCAACAAACAAGAAAAATTTCAAATAAACAAATCAACAGTGTACCTAAGGGAAGTGGAAAGAGAAGAAAAAACAAAGCCCCAAATCAGTAGAAGGAAGGAAAAAATAAAAATCAGAGTAGAAATAAATGAAATGGAGACTAAAAAAATAGAACAAATCAATAAAACTAAGAGGCAGTTCTTTGAAAAGGTAAACAAAATTGAGAAACCTTTAGCTAGACTCACCAAGAAAAAAAGAGAGAAGGCTCAAATATATAAAATCATAAATGAAAGAGGACACCCCAGAAATGCAAAAGATTGTAAGAGAATACTATGGAAAGCTATATGCTAGCAAATTGGATAATTTAAAAGAAATGGATAAATTCTTAGAATCATACAACCTTCCAAAAGTGAATAAAGAGGAAATAGAGAATTTGAATAAACAAATCACCAGTAAGGAGATTGAAATAGTAATCACCAACCTCACAAAAAATAAAAGTCCAAGACAAGATGACTTCCCTGGCAAATTCTACCAAACACTCAAGGAAGTCATTACATATCCTTCTCAAAGCCTTCAAAAAGTTAAAGAGGAGGGGAAGCTTCCTAACTCACTTTACAAGACCAACATTGCCCTGGTAGCAAAACCAGACAAGGACTACATAAAAAAAGAAAATTATAGGCCAATATCACTGATGAACATAAATGCAAAAATCCTCAACAAAATACTAGCAAATTGAATACAACAATCCATCAAAAAGATCATACACTCTGACCAAGTGGGATTTATTCCACAGATGCAGGGATGGTTCAACATCCTCAAATCAATGTGATACACCACATTAATAAAATGAAGAATAAAAATCACATGATCATCTCAATAGATGCAGAGAATGCATTTGACAAGATACAGCATCCAATTATGATAACAACACTGAATAAAATAGGAATTTAAAGAAAGTACCTCAGCATGATAATAGCCATATATGACAAACCCACAGCTAATAATCATACTCAGCAGAGAACAATTGAAAGCTATCTTCTAAGGACAAGCACCAGACAAGGATGCCCTCTTTCACCACTCATATTTAACATAGTATTGGAAGTCTTAGCCGATCAATCAGGCAAGAAAAAGAAATAAAAGGGATCCACATTGTAAAGGAAGAAGTGAAATTGTCGCTATTTATAGATGACATTGTTTTATATATGGAAAACCTTAAAGAATCCACCAAAAAACTTCTAGAAATAATAGATGAAAACGGTAAAGTCGCATGATACAAAATAACACACAAAAACCAGTTGTGTTTCTATACACTAACAACCAAGTAGCAGAAAGAGAAATGAAGAATATAATCTCATTTATGATTGCAACAAAAAGATTCAAGTACCTAGGGATAAACTTATGCAAAGAGGTGAAAGACCTGTGCACTGAAAACTGTAAGACATTGAAAGAAATTGAAGCAGCCACAAAGAAATGGAAAGAGGAGCTGGAATTTTGAGAAAAAAAAAGAACAAAGCTGGAGGTGCCATACTCCCTGAATTCAAAATATACTACAAAGCTATAGTAAGCATGATACTCACACAAAAACAGACACACAGATCAATGGAACAGAATTGAGAGCCCAGAAATAAACCAACACATCTATGCACAACTAATTCTACAAGGGAGCCAAGAACATACAATGGAGAAAGGAAAGTCTGCATAAATGGTGTTGGGAAGACAGGACAGTCACATGCAAAAGAAGGAAAATAGACTATTATCTTACACCATACACAAAAATTAACTCAAAATGGATTAAAGACCTGACCGTAAGACCTGAAGTCATAAAACTTCTAAAAGAAAACATAGTAGTACATTCTTCTACATTCGTTTTAGTAGCATATTTTCAAATACCATGTCAGGCCAGACAAGGGAAATAATAGAAAAAAATAAACAAATGAGTGGCTGGCCCTATGGCCAAGCCACTAAGTTTGCAAGCTCTACTTCCGCAGCCCAGGATTTCACTGGTTCAGATCCTAGGTGTGGGGCCTGTCCAGTGGTGCAGTGGTTAAGTGCACACTTCTGCTTCGGTGGCCCAGTGTTCCCCAGTTCAGATCCTGGGTGCGGACATGGTGCCACGTGGGAAGCTATGCTGTGGTAGGCAACCCATGTATAAAGCAGAGGAAGACGGGCATGGATGTTAGCTCAGGGTCAGTCTTCCTCAGAAAAAAGAGGAGGATTAGCAGATGTTAGCTCAGGGCTAATCTTCCTCGGGAAAACAAAAAAGATCCTAGTCTCAGACATGGCACTGCTCATCAGGCCATGCTGAGGAAGCGTCCCACATAGCACAACAGAGGCACTCAAAACTAGAACCTACAACTATGTACTGGGGGGCTTTGGTGAGAAGAAAAAAAAATAAAAACCGAATAAACAAAAGGGACTACATCCAAGTAAAACGCTTCTGCACAGCAAAGGAAACCATCAACAAAAGAAAAAGGCAATCCAACAATTGGGAGAATGTATTTGCAAATCATATATCTGATAAGGAGTTAATATACAAAATATATAAAGAACTCACACATTTCAACAACAAAAACGCCCAACTAAAAAATGGGCAAAAGAGCTGAAGACATTCTTCAAAAGAAGATAAACAGAGGACCAACAGGCACATGAAAAGATGTTTAATTTCACTAATAATTAGGGAAATAAAAATCAAAACTACAATGAGATATCACTTCATGCCTGTCAGAATGGCTACAATTAGCAAGACAAGAAATAACAAATGTTGGAGAGGATGTGGAGAAAAGGTAAGTCTCCATACAGTGCTAGTGGGAATGCAAACTTGTGCAGCCACTATGGAAAACAGTATGGAGAGTTCTCAAAAAATTAAAAATAGAACTACCATCCTATCTAGTTATTCCACAGCTGGGTATTTATCCAAAGAACAGGAAAACATGAATGTATAAAGATATATTCACCTCTGCCCATTATGGCATTTTCACAATACCCAAGATTTGGAAACAAACCTAAGAGCCCATCAAGGGAAGAATGGATAAAGAAAATGTGATATATATACACAATAGAATATTAGTCAGCCATAAAAAATATGAAATCTTACCATTTGTGACAACAAGGATGAAACTTGAGGGTATTATGCTAAGTAAAATAAGTCAGAGGGAGAAAGTCAAATACCATATCATCTCACTTATAAATAGAAGATAGAAAAAAACAACAAACAAAAACATAGAGACAGAGATTGGATTTGTAGTTACCAGAGGGGAAAGAGAAAGGCAGGAGGGCAAAAGGTGACTGGGCACATGTGTATGGTGATAGATGGTAATTAGTATTTGGATGCTGAATATTGTGTAATCTATAAAGAAATCAAAATATAATGATGTACACCTAAAATTTCTATAATGTTTTAAATCAATATTGCCTCATTGAAAACAAATAAATAAGTAAATACTATTAATTATGGTTGTAGAATTAATCAATGGATAATTTAATCAGTTATTTGACATTTTTGTCTCTGGCGTGGTGATATAGCTCAATATTGTTTAATGTGCTATCTATCCCAGAGACAATTATTTTTATCAGGAAAATCTAAATAACTTATATACAAATAATAAAATTGTATGCAGAAATTTTAAGAGCAGGGCCAGAGAAACAGAGAAGATAAATTTGGGATTTGGTGATCATTGTGACAGTTACATTAAAGTTGAAAATGGAGTCGCTCATGAGAATAATTAGTAACAAACATCATCAAATACTGACTGTTAAGGGGATTACAATTTTAGAATATTTTCCATAATAATGGAAATTACATAAAGGTATAAAGAAATGTCGTATGTGATGCCAAGATTTTTCAACTTGTCTAAAAGCCTAAGTTTTCCGTGTTTGTGATTGAGTTGGAAGCAAGTTTACAGTATGGGTGGTCAAATCTTTTGTCCTTATTATCTTATAGAATATGAAAACAATTTCTGTAGCACTTACCAATGGAAAAACTAAATGACGCACTACAAGCTCAAAGTCTCCTGTATTCTGGAGGTATGTGAGGAGATAAACTGCCTTCAAAATAGCCCAAGTGTAAGAACTTCCTGTTTAAACTTTAAGTGACACATTGATAGAAATCTACTTTTGCCACTATTGCTTTACTCTGAGACTTCACAGGGCAGTGTGTGAAGACTACAGATATTGTCAGTTTACAAGAGTGACCTGGTCTCCCACTAGAGAATGCGTGACTCTCTGGATGACAGAAGGTGCATGATGCTACTCTCCTGTCTCTCTACTAGCGCATCTCATTTAGTGGGAGATTACAAATGCTAGATATGATGCAACTGAGGTACAATTAATATAAAATAAAATCAAAAAGAACATTAGTATCTTTGTACAACTCAGGGTGAAAAACAAGTATAAAACCCGAAGTATGTTCAAGGATTTCTTAAAATCTTCAAATTCCTGCCTACATACAGGCATAATTGATTTTGTATGTCAATATGGCCAGCCCTGATGGTCTACTCATTAAGATTCGATGTTCTAATCCCTGTGGCACAGGTTCATTTCCTGGTCAGCTAACCACACCACCAGTCTATTGGTTGTCTTACTGTGGCAGCTGCATGTTGCTGTGATGCTAAAAGCTAGGCCAATAGTATTTCAAATACCAGCAGGGTCACCCACAGTGGCCAGGTTTCAGTGGAGCTTCCCTATTGGTCAGACTAGGATGTAAGACCTGGCACCTACTTCCAAAAAATTAGCCATGAAAACCCTGTGAATAGCAGCAGAGCATTGTCTGAATATAGCACTGGAAAATGAGAGATTGGCAGAAAAGACTGCGCAGGGTTAGACTCTGTTGTCCACAGTGAAGTTAGGAGTCAGAACTGATTCAATGGCACTAATGACAACAAAATCAACATAACTTAAAGTGAAATCCCATAAGCATCTTGACAATTAACAGTTAACTTTGGATTTTGTGACCAATATAGATATTATCATATACATAATTTTATATTTAACCCAGCCTTTAAAAATAGATTTTTTAAATGAATTCATTGAATCATAAATGTCAAACATAATTCTGTATACACTACCTAGATTAAATATAAGCAGTTTGGTTTTTCATATAAATCAGAATGATGTAGCTTTCATAAAATGCTAACTTAAATTTAATTATAAACAATCAGAAGACTTTTAAAAATATTGAATAAAACATTGCACAAAAAGATACACCACACTGAAAAAGGAGACTCCTGTCTAATTATGTTGCATTGTCTAACTGACATAAATTAGAAATAGAGCAATAGCAATGGCGATAAAAAATAATTATTAAAATAACTGACATATTATGTAGAGCTTGTAAAAACCAAATTGAGTATTGCGTTTTACACGCATTATATCATACATACTTTTGCTCTCATTCTAGATTACTAAACTAGGTTGTTAGACACTACATAACTTTGCAAAGATCATACATTGTAAATTTCAAAGACAGAATTTATTCTTCTCCTTAAGGTCATAATGATTTATATCATTGTGTACTTTCAGGTGTACATTATTATATATCAGTTTCTGTATAGACTGCATTCTGCACACCACCAGTAGTCTAGTTTTTATCTGTCACCATACATATGTGCCTCTTTGCCCCTTTCACCCCTCCTATCCCCTTCCCTTCTGGTAACCTCTAATCTGCTCTTCTTTTCCTAGTGTTTATCTTCCACATATCAGTGAAATCATATGGCATTTGTCTTTCTCTGTGAGTCAGAATTTATTCTTGATCTCACTGAATACAGAGATCATTGACTATATTCTTAAATTACATTATTTGAATTATTACAATTGTTTACACCATAAAAGCTACCCTTACTAACTCTGATATTCATAGGAACTTTCTGTAAGTTTGCACCAACAGTGTTCTTCCATGAATGATCTACACTTTTGCTTATCATTTTATAGTTTCATATCTTTGCCATTAAATCAATTGCCAATCACTTGTGTAAATAAGTATTTTTAAAAAATCTTTTAATATTGTTTTGTTTTCATTATTCACTAGGCTTTGGATAAATCTAGCGTATCATGCAATATTTTTCAAAATATAAACCATTTCTTTAAAATTTTAATGATTTCTCAGAAATCCACATTTATTCAAAGTAAAATATCATTTGATAACACCTCATCTTTTAATAAATAAATGTAAGTCAGTAAATAAAAGTAATCTAGTTCAGAAAATTACTGTAAATGCTAACACTACTATTTCCCCAACTTGATAACAATCAATCTTCAATCATTAATAGATTTAGAATTTTCATAAAAATTGGTGCATTTTCTTTCCAGTGCATCATTGTAATTTGTTTTGGTTTTTTATGAGGAAGATCAGCTCTGAGCTAACTACTGCCAATCCTCCTTTTTTTGCTGAAGAAGACTGGCCCTGAGCTAACATCCATGCCCATCTTCCTCTACTTTATATGTGGGATGCCTACCACAGCATGGCTTTTGCTAAGCGATGCCATGTCTGCACCCGGGATCCAAACTAGTGAACCCCAGGCCACCGAGAAACGGAACGTGTGAACTTAACCGCTGCACCACCGGGCCGGCCCCTGCATCATTGTGACCCAGCCTTCTTTCTCTCCCCCAGCAGCAGCATCTCTGACCAACCCTTCCAGCAGCAGGGGCTGCATCCATGATGCCGATATTCCTAGCAGTGGCAGCATTCCCAGCATACAAAAAGCACACTGGCTCCTGAGACCAGAGGCTGCAGGAAGAACAGCAGCACTCATGGCTCAGCCTCCCCTCCTCCCCCAGAAGTGGTGGGTGGCACCCAAGACCATAAGCTTCAGGAAATGCAGAGGTACCCATGGCCTAACCTCCGCCCCTTTCCCTGGCAGTGGCACCTCTGACACCAGTCCCTTAAGCAGCTGCACCTGCAACTGAGATCTTGATACCCCCAGCAATGGTGGTGGTGGTGTGCTTTGTGGGGGTACTTGTGGCTCAGCCTGTATCCCTCTCCCAGCTGTCATGATAGATGCCCTTAACCTAGACCTTCAGGAAATGCAGAGTTGTCTACAACCCAACCCCCTCCCACTTCCTTTGTAGCAGTGCATCTGACACAGGCCCTTCCAGCAGCAGGGGCTACATAAAAGATCCTACTCCACAGCAGTGATGGTGGCATAAATCTAGCACCACCCATGGTGGCATTGCCAGCACCCCCAGATAACCTGGGAGCATCAGTGAAGGTGGCCAATGGAGAGTACTCAGAAGGCCAGATCACAGCAGTAGTGGAGCCCACAACCCCAGTCAACCCCAACTGCACAAGTACCCACAATTCGGCCCCAAAACCCATAGCAGCAGAACCAGCAGACCCAACAAACACAAACATGTGACTCCAGCTCCTGCATCAACTTCCCTGTCCCCAACCACTGCAGTAGGGGAACAAATGACCCAGGCAACTGTGAAAACAGCAGAGGCACTCTAGTATGGTGACCCCACTGGCAATACTCATGACTGCAGCAGCCACATAAGCAGCAAGGCACCAGCAACTTTAGGGGCAGAAACAGCATAAGGACATAAGCACAATGAAGAACTACAGTAATATGGTAGCACGAAATGAAAATGACAATTCTCCAGAAACCAAACTTGATGCCATAGAAGATTGTGACCTGACAGAGAATTCAAAATAGCTGCCATGAAGGAACTCAATGAGTTGCAAGAAAACTCAAAGGCAGTTCAGTGAGCTCAGGAATAAAGTTAATGAATAGAAAGAGTACTTCACTAAAAAGGTTGAAACTCTAAAACAAACAAACAAACAAAAAACATGGAGCTGAAGAACATTAAATGAGAAGAATAATAAAGTAGAAAGCATTGGGTATAGAGCAGACCATATGGAAGATAGAATTAGTGAGGTCAAAGATATAAAACTAGAAATAATTCAGGTGGAAGAGGACAGAGACCTAAAATTTGTTTTAGAAATGGGAAAAATTCTATGAGAAATGGTGAACTCAATTAGGAAAAGCAGCATAAAGATAATGGGTATCCCAGAAGGATAAGAGAGAGAGAAAGGAACAGAGAGCTTATTCAAAGAAATAATCCCTGAGAACGTCCCAAACCTGGCAGAGCAACTGCATTTACAAATACACGAAGTGAATAGAACATCTAATTATTTCAAAACAAAAAGACCTTCTCTGAGTCACATTGTATTAAAAATGTTAAAAGTCAATGGCCAGAGAGAAAAAAAATAACTTACAAAGAAACCCCAGTTAGGTCCCCAGCAGATTTCTCAGCAGAAACTCTACAGGCTAGAGGAGAGTGGAATGATATATTCAAAATATTCAAAGACAAACATGATCAGCCAAGAATGCTCTATCCAGCAAAGTTATCCTTCAGATATGAAGGAGGAAAAAAAGGCTTCCAGACAAACAAAAGCCAAGAGACTCCATCACCACAAGATCTGTCTTACAAAAAAATGTTTAAAGGAGCCCTCTTGTCTGAAACAAAAAAGGCAAATATTTACAAAGCTTTGAGCAAGGTGATAAACAGACAAAATCAGAAAATCACAACTCTATATCAGAATAGGTTAGTAAACAAATATAACACAAAGGCTAAAGGGAAAGAAAGCATCAAAAATAAGTATAACCACTTCAATCTGCCAACAAACTCACAACAAAGAAAAAGACAATTTGTAACAACAAAAACATACCAGGGGAATAGAAAAGGCTGGAATCTTCAAAGGCAAATGGAGGCAAGATGCTATCAGCAGGAAAAGGACTGTATCATCTATGAGTTCTTTTATACAAAGCTCATGGTAATCACAAAACAAAGACTCAGATCAGATTACAAAGTACACAAAAAAGAGGAAACTGAGAAATACACCACAGAAAACCACCAAACTGAAATGGTAGACAAAAACACAAAGGAAAAGAAACAATGGAGATATACAACAGTCAAAAAACAAGAGATAAATTGACAATATTAAGACCTCATATATCAATTATCACCATAAATTTAAGTGGAGTTAATTCCTCAATTAAAAGCACAGAGTGGCTGAATGGATTAAAAAGCAAGACCCAGCAATACGCTACCTCCAGAAGGTACATATCAGCTTTAAAGACAAACATAGGCTCAGAGTGAAGGGATGATGATGATACTTCAAGAAAATGAAAGCCAGAAAAAAGCAAGTGTAGCCTTAATTATATGAGACAAAAGGAGAATTCAAGCCAAAAAAGGTAACATGAGACAAAGATGGACATTATATAATGATAAAGGGGGCATTTCACATTATATTTATTAATATATATACACTTAACATAGGATCACCAAAGCAAATACGGCAACTATTAACAGACCTAATAATAGGTCTGTTATTATTATTACAGTAACACAATAATAAAAGGGATTCTAATACCCCAGTAATATGAATGGATAGGTCACTCAGACAAAGTCAAGAAGGAAACATTGACCTTAAATGAAACACTGAACTAGATGGACTTAAAAGATATTTGCAGCAGAATGCAGATTCTTCTCAAACACACATGGAACATTCTCAATGATAGACTACATCTTGGGAAACAAAACTAGTCTCAATAAATTTAATAAGACTGAAAACCTGTCAAGCATGTTTTTCTAATACAATCATATGAAACTAGAAATCAACTACAAGAAGAAAGCTGGAAAATTCACAAATATGAGGAGACTGAACAACATGCAACTTAATGATAATTAGATCAATTAAGAAATAAAAGGAGAAATAAAAAGACACCTGGAGCCAAATGAAACTATAAACACAATGCCAAAACCTATGGGATGCAGCAAAAGCTGTATTAAGAGGGAAGTTTATAGGAACACAGGCCTACCTTAAGAAACAGTAAATATCTTAAATAAGCACTCTAATGATACACATTAAAAAGTAAGGAAATAATAAAAATAAGATCACAAACAAATGAAATAGTTACTAAAGAGACAATAGAAAAGATCAATGAAACTAAGAGCTGTTTCTTTGTAAAGATAAAGAAAATTGATAAATCCTTACCTAGACTCACAAAGAAAAAAAAAGAGAATGCTCAAATAGAATCAGAATTGAAAGAAGAGAAATTACAATGGATACCCCAGAAATACAAATGGTTATAAGAGAATACAAAGAAAAGTTTACACCAACTGATTGGATAACCTAGACAAAATGGATAAGTTCTTAGAATCATATAAACTTTCAAAACTGAATCAGGAAACAGAGAATCTAAATAAACCAATCACAAGTAAAGAGATTGAAATAGTGTTATAAAACCTCCCCACAAACAAAATCCAGGATCAGATGGCTTCTCTGGTAAATTCTACCAAATATTCAAAGAAAATTTAATATCTATCCTTCACAAACTCTTCTGGAAAATCTGAAGAGAATGGGATGCTTCCTAACTTATTTTATGAGACCAACATTACCTGATACCAAAAACAGACAAGGACAATACAAAAAATGAAAATTACCAGGAAATTAGCTGATGACTTCACGTTCAAAACTCCTCAAAAAAAACTACCAAATCAAATACAGCAATACATTAAAATGAGCAGGGGCTGGCCCAGTGGTGCAGCAGTTAAGTTCGTGTGTTCTGCTTCAGTGGCACAGAGTTCACTGGTTTGGATACCAGGTGTGGACATGCCACCATGTGGCAAGCCATGCTGTGGCAGTCTTCCCATGTATAAAGAAGAGGAAGATGGGCACAGATGTTAGCTCAGGGCCAGTCTTCCCCAGTAAAAAGAGGAGGATGGAGGCAGATGTTAGCTCAGGGATAATTTTCCTCAAAAAATAAATAAATAATAAATAAAATGATCATACACCATGATCAAGTGGTATGGTTTGACAGCTGCAAATCAATGTGATATACCACATTAACAAAATGAAGAGTAAAAATCACAGGATCATCTCTATAGATGCAGAGAAACCAGTTGGCAAGATTCAACATCCATTTACGATAAAAACTCTCAATAAAAAATGGATATAGAAGGAAAGTCCCTCAACATAATAAAGGTTGTATACAATAAACCCTCAGGCAACATCATACTGAACAGTGAAAAACTGAAAGCTATTCCTCTAAGAACACAAAGAAGACAGGATGCCCACTCTTATACCTCTTATTCAGCATAGTATTGGAAATCCTAGCTGAGCGATTAGGCAAGAAAGAGAAATAAAAGTTATCCAAGTTTGAAATGAAGAAGGAAAACTATCACTATGTGAATATGGCATGATTCTATATATAGAAAAGCATAAAGAATCCACCAAGAAAACAATTAGATAATTAACAAATACGCTAAAGTTGCAAGGTACAAAATCAACATACACAATTTAGTCACATTTCTATACACTAACAATTAACTAGCAGAAAGAGAATTCAAGACTCCAATTCCATTTACAATTGTAACATAAAGAACAAAATATTTAGTAATAAATTTAACTAATGAGGTGAAAGATATGTACTCTGAAAACAATAAAACATTGTTGAAAGAAATTGAAGAAAACATAAAGAAATAAAAATATATTCCATGTTCATGGACTGGAAGAATTAATATAGTTAAGATGTCCATATTACCTTATGTAATCTACAGATTCAATTTAATCTCAGTCAGAATCCCAATGATTTTTTCATGGAAATAGAACAAAGAATCTTAAAAATTATATGGAACAACAAAAGATCCCAAATAGCCAAAGGAATCCTGAGAAAACAGAACAAAGCTAGAGGTATCACATTTCCTGATTTAAAAGTATAATAGAAAGCTATAGTAATCAAAACAGTACAGTACTGGCACAAAAATCAAGTACAGACACACATATCAATGGAACAGAATCAATCAAGAGCCCAGAAATAAAGCCACACATCTATGGAAAACTAATTTTTGACAAAGGAGCCAAGAACATACAATGGAGTAAGGAAAGTATCTTCAATAAATGATGTTGGGTAAACTCAACATCCATGTGCAAAAATAATAATAATAATAAACCATTATCTTGCACCGTACACAAAAATTAACTCAAAGACTTGAATGTAAGACCTGAAACCATAAAACTACTGGATGAAAACATGAGCAGTACCCTCCTTGACATCAGTCCTAGCAGTAATTTTTTGACTATCATGTCTCCTCTGGCAAGGAAAACAAAAGAACAAATGAAAAAAGTGACTACATCATTGTAAAAAGGTTTTGCATGGCAAAGGAAACCATCATCAAAATGAAGAGACAACATATCAATTGGAAAAAGATGTTTGAAAATCATATCCAATGAGAGATTATTATCCAAAACATATAAAGAACTCATACAATTCATCAATAAAAAAGCAAAGAATTGATCAAAAATGGACAGTGTGAGTGACTTCAGCATCATAGGAAAGTGAGATCTTCCCTTAGTCTCTCTCTACTAAGATACAATGAAAAGGACATTCATAAACCTACAGACGACATTCATACAACACAATAGATGTCTGAAGGTTTCATGTAGAGATACGTCTGAAGGTGGGGGTGCTAGGCCACCCAGGAGGCAGTGGAAGGTGGTAAGGAGATATCTTTTCCCTCCCCTTATGGCTGTGATCTAGGGTGTGGGAACTTGTAGTGACTGTTACATGACATTGGGAGGAGAATAGGAATAAGGCAGCCTTTGCTGGGAACTGTTCTTCTTTCTGAATTGCCTCCCAGCCTGTGGGAATGCTTCACATCAAGGCAGCTAAGCAATTGCAGGGGCATCCACACCAAGTAGAGCAAACCAAGTCAGCAGACAGCCACTGCAGAGTTAAGGCATGTGGTATCATGCACACAAAAGAGAGCACCTCTCCCCACCACATGGTGCACCAGCTTGCCCAGTTGACCAGAACAGAGGATCCCCACCAGAGCATCTGTATATACATGTGTAAAGCATCAATAGCCAGTGGGCAAACACAGATGGGCCCAGTCAGCACAACTTCCAACAGACAGACACATCTTCCAGGGATCACAGAGTGCTCAGAAGATGCAGCTCTTGCACCCACCCCAGTGGTGATGGGTGGACTCCCTGACCAGATACTACTACTCTGCAATGGCATAAATCCATCCCATCAAATAGTATGAAAAGCTATATTAACATGCCAGACCAGAAGGAAAATGACAAGTATCCAGAAATCAATCCTGAAGTCACAGAAATTCACAATCTAAACCACAAAGAATCCAGAATAGCTATCATAAAGAAACTCACTGAATTACAAGAAATCTCAGAAAGAAAGTTTAATGATCTCAGGAATTAATGAACAGAGGGAATTCTTCACTAAAGAGATTGAAAATATAAAAAAACAAGCCAATAGGAAGTGTTGGAGATGAAAAACACAATGAATGAGAGGAAAATCTGGAGTCCTTAAAAGATAGAGTTGTCATCATGGAAGACAGAATCAGTAATTTAGAGGACAGAAAGATAGAAATGCTGCATATGGAGGAGGAGAGAGAACAAAGACCACAGAGAAATGAAGAAATTCTCTGTGAAATATTTGGCTCAATTAGGAAATGCAACATAAATAACACAGATATTCCAGAGGGGAAGACAAGGAGAAAGAAGCAGAGAGCTTGTTTGAAGAAATAACATTTGAGATCTTCTCAAACCCTGGGAAGGAGCTGGACTTACACGTAAAGGAACTTCATAGAATTCTAATTACATAAATGTAAAAAGATCTTCTCCAAGGCATATATTAGTAAAACTAGCAAAAATCAATAACAAAGAAAAATATTAAGAGCAGAAAGGCAGAAGAAAGTAACCTATGAAGGAGCCCCTATCAGGCTTTTGGTGGATTTCTCAGTACAAACCTTAAAGGCTAGGAGAGAGTGGAATGATATATTCAAAATTCTGGAAGACTAAACCTTTCAACAAAGAATATTCTATCCAGAGAAAATATCCTTCAGGTACAATGGAGAAATAAAAACTACCCAGACAAACAAAAGCTGAGGGAGTTCATCACCATAATTCCACCTACAAGAAATTACCAAGAAGCCACTCATGTCTGAAAAGAAAAAGAAAGGGTTTGCAAAGCCTCCCATCAAGTAGATAAATAGACAAAATCAGAAAATTGTAGGTCTCTATCAGAAAAGATTAGCAAACACAATTATAACATAAAGATAAAAGGAAAGAAAGAATCAAAAATAACAATAGTCAATTCATTTTAGTCACAAACTTATAACACAAAACAGAATAAGTTGGGACAACAATAACTTAGACAGGAAATGGAAAGGGATAGAATCTGCTTAAGCTATTGGAGATAAGAGGCTATCAGAAAAAGGACTATCTCATCTATGAAATCTTTTATACAAAGCTCACAGTAACCACCAAATAAAAAACCTGAACAGAGACACAAATGATAAATAAAGAGAAAATTGAGAAAACCATCATAGAGAAACACCAAACTGAACTGGCTGTCAGAAATACACAGGATGAGAAACAAGGGAAATACAGAACAAGGAGAAAACAAGTAATAAAAATGGCAGTATTAAGCCCTCATATATCAACATTGACTCTAAAGGTACATGGGCTATATTCTTTAATCAGAAGACACAGAGTGGCTGGATGGATTAAAAAACAAGACCCAACAATATTCTGCATCCAGGAAACACATCACAGTTCTAAAGACAAACACAGGCTCAAAGTGAAGGAATGCAAGATGATACACCAAGCTAATGGCAAAAATAAAGCAGGTCTTGCCATACTTACATGAGACAAAGTAGACTTTAATAAAAACAAGGCAATGAGAGACAAAGAGGGGCAGTATATAATGATAAAAGGAGCACTCCAACAAGAAGATATAACACTTATAAATATATATGCACCTAACACAGGAGAATCAAAGTACATAAAGCAACCATTAACAAATCTAAAAGGAGAAATTAATAGCAACACAATAATAGTAGGGGACCACAACATCCCACTTACCTCACTGGATATATCATCCAGACAGAAAGTCAACAAGGAAATAGTGTAATTAAATGAAAAACCAGAATAGACGGACTTAATAGATAAATAGAGGGCACTCTACCCAAAATCAGTAGAATATACATTCTTCTCAAGTACATATGGGACATTCTCAAATATAGACCATGTGTTGGGAAAAAGGCAAGTCTCAATAAATTTAAGAAGGCTGAAATCATATGAAGCATCTTTTCTAACCATAATACTATGAAACTAGAAACCAACTACAAGAAAAAAGCTGGGAAAGTGACAAATTCATGGAGACTAAATAACGTGCTACTGAACAACCAATGGATCAATGAAGAAATTAAAAGCAAAATGAAAAAATATTTGGAGACAAATTAAAATGAACATACACCATACCAACTCATATAGTAAGCAGCAAATGCAGTCCTAAGAGGGAAATTCATAGCAATACAGGCCTACCCTAACAAACAATAAAAATCTCAAATAAGTAATCTTAAACTATACCTAATGGAACTAGAAAAAGAATAATAAACAAAGCCCAAAGACAGCAGAAGGAGGGAAATAATAAAAGTCAGAGCAGAAATAAATGAAGTAGAAACCAAAATAAAGTAGCAATGATCAATGAAACTAGGATCTGGCTCTTAGAGAAGATAAACAAAATTGGCAAACCTTTAGACAGACTCCCTAAGGAAAAAAGAGAGAAGGCTCAAATAAATAAAATTGAAAATGAAAGAGGAGAAATTACAATGGATATCACAGAAATACAAAGGATTAAAAGAGAATACTATGAAAAATTATGTGCCAACATATTGGACAATCTAGAAGAAACTGTTAAATTCCTAGACTCATACAACCTCCAAAAACTGAATCAAGAAGCAATGGAGAATCTTAAGAGACCAATAACAAGAAAATAGATTGAAATACTAATCAAAAACCTCCCAAAAAATAAAACTCCAGGACCAGATAGTTTCTCAGGAGAATTCTACCAAACATTCAAATAAGACTTAATGCCTATCCTTCTCAAACTATTCCAAAAGTTGAAGAAGACAGAATGCTTCCTAACTCATTCTACTATACCAACAGCACCTTGATCCCCAAACCAGACAAGGACAATATAAAAATGGAAAATAGATGCATAGAAAGCATTTGGCAAGATACAACATGCATTTATAATCAAAACTCAATAAAATGGTTATTTAAGGAAAGTGCCTCAACATAATGAAGGCCATATATAACAAACCCACAGCCAACATCATACTCAATGGGGAAAAACTGAAAGCCATCCTTCTGAGAACAGGAACAAGGCAAGAGTGCCCACTCTCACCACTCTTATTCAACTAGTACTGGAGGTTTTGGCCAGAGCAATTAGGCAAGAAAAATAAATAAAATGAATCCAAATAGACAATGAAGAAGTGAAACTCTTGCTGTTTGCAGATGACATGATTCTATATGTAGAAAACCCTGAAGAATCCACTGGAAAACTAAGACACATAATCAACAACTACAGGAATGTTGCAGGGTACAAAATCAACTTACAAAAATCAGCTGCATTTCTATTCTTTAATAATGAACTAACACAAATATAACACAAGAAAATAATCCATTTACAATTGCAACAAAAAGAATAAAATATCTAAGAATAAGTTTAACTAAGCAGATGAAAGAGCTATACAATGATAATTATAAGACAGTATTGAAAGAAATCGAGTATGACATAAAGAAATGGGATGATATTCCATGCACTTGGATTGGAAGAATAAACATACTTAAAATATCCATACTATCTAAAGCAATCTACAGATTCAGTGATATCTCAATCAGAATCTCAATGACATTCTTCATGGATTTTAGAACAAAGAATCCTAAAAGTCATATGGGGCAAAAAAAGACCCCTAGTAGCTAAAGCAATCTTGAGAAAAAAGAACAAAGCTGTAGGCATCACAAACCTTGACTTCAAAATATACTACAAAGCTGCAGTCATCAAAACAACACGACACTGGTACAAAAACAGACACACAGATAAATGGAACAGAATTGAAAGCCTAGAAATAAACTCACACATCTAAGGACAGCTATTCTTTGTTAAAGGAGCCAAGAACATACAATGGAGAAAGGAAAATCTTTTCAATAAATACTGTTGGGAAAAGTGGACAGTCACATGCAAATGAATGAAAGTAGGCGTTATTTTTTGCCATACACAAAAATTAACTCAGCATGGATTAAAGACTTTAAGGTAAAATGTGAAAACATAAAATTCATAGAAGAAAATATAGGCAGTACATTCTTTGACATCGGCCTTAGACACCTCATTTCAAATACCATGTCTACTTGGGCAAGGGAAACAAAAGAAAAAATAAACAAATTGGATTTCATCATACTAAAGAGCTTCTGCAAAACAAAGGAAACCAGGAGCAAAATGACAAACAAGCCACCAACTGGGAGAAAATATTTGCAAATCATATATCCAACAAGGGGTTAATCTCTAGAATATTTAAAGAACTCACACAACTTAACAACAAAAAAAACAACCCAATCAAAAATGGACAGAGGATATGAACAGACCTTTTTCCAAAAAATATATGCATATGCCCAACAGGCATATGAAAAGACGTTTCACATCAGTTTACCATCACTAATCATTAAGGAAAAGCAAATCAAAACTACAGTGTAATATCACCTTACACCTATTAGAATGGGTATAATTATCCAGAAAAAAATTAGAAATGTTGGAGGGGATGTGGAGAAAAGGGAACACTCTTACAGTACTAGTTGGAATAAAAATTGGTGCAGCAAGTATGAAAAATAATGGAGATTCCTTTAAAAACTAAAAATAGAACTACCACGTGATCTAGCTGTTCCACTACTGGGTATTTATCCAAAGAACACAAAAACACGAATTCAAAAAGATATATTCACTCCTATGTTCATTGCAGCATTATTCACAATAGCCAAGACTTGTAAGCATTTTAGTGCCCATTAATGGATGAATGGGTAAAGAAAATGTGGCATATATATCTATATCTATATCTATATCTATATCTATATCTATATCTATATCTATAGATATATATACAATAGAATAGTAGTCAGCCGTAAAAAAGATGAAACTTTTCCATTTGTGATGATATGGATGAATCTTACGGGTATTATGCTAAGCGAAATAAGGCAGATAGAGGAAGACAATTACTATATTACTTCACTCATATGTGTAAGATAATCAAACACATAGATACAGAGACCAGATTTGTGGTTACCAGAAGTGAAGGAGACAGGGGGAGGAAGAAAGAGGTAAAGGGGAGCATGTGTATGGTGATAGATGGCAATTAAACTTTTGGTAGTGAACAAAAAGTGGTCTATACAGAAGTCAAAATATAATGACATATACCAGAAATTTATATAATGCTATAAACCAATGTGATCTCAATATAATATTAATTAATTTAAAAAAGAAAAATAATCATAGATATTATAAATCACTAAAGTCATTGAAAAATTCTCTGCAAGATATGAGTGTAGACAATTTTTATAAATAAAACTTCAAATTCAAAAGAAAGACAAGAACAATTTTTCTGTGGAATCTGGCTTTAAATAAGTAAGAATATTATTATCCCCTCCCCTTTTTTTTTTTGCAGGGAAAGATTTGCCCTGAGCTAACATATGTTGCCAATCTTACCCTTTTTTTTTTTCCTCCCCAATGTCCCAGTACATAGTTATATATCTTAGTTGTAAGTCATTCTATTTCTTCTGTGTGAGCCACCGCCACAGCATGGTGACTGACAGATGGCTGGTGTGGTTCTGTCACCAGGAAGCAAACCGAGGCCGCCAAAAGTGACAAAAGTGAGTGGCGAACTTTAACCACTAGGCCATCATAGATGGCTCAAGAATATTATTAATCTTGAACTTCTTTATTCCCCATTAATTTATTGCTTTTCATTTTTCCAACGAATATTGCATCAAGCACAGAATATAATTTTAAAAACTACTTATTCTATTCACTTTTTCTATAAGTGAAACACTTATTTAAGGCTCTAAGGAAATTAGAACCAGACTTTTACATTGTTCACTTGCAAAATGAGTACTATTTCTCATCTCACACTCCACCCAGTTGACTATACTAGGGATCCTATTAAATACACCATTTATGAACTACTTAATTATCATAGTGCTACATATAACACTGAGTTTTCATAGAGCATTGTCCTTGACATTATTCAGCTGCAGAGATGAAGCAGCAAAGAGTAACCTATGCAGAACTGAATAGGTTAAGGACTCAAGAGGACAGTAAATGAAACCTAACAACACTAAACCTCCATTTCAGTAACTAAACAAGAAATAACTTAATGTAGAATTAACCTTCAAAATGCCTCTCAGGATCTCCAGTAGAATGACAATAACTAACACTATAAATGGAAAACATTTAATAGGCACATCATATAACTGTTCCAGGATGTGCACTTGGGTTGCAGAGGTATGAGGAAAGAGTAGGAAATAAGCTCACATATTTTTCATTTGTGAGGATCAGAGCTTGAAGTTGAAATAAAGTATTCTAAAAGGAAATCTAAAGATTAATTTTATTCAGACATTTTAATATTCTGTATTATTTGAACAACAACTCATGGAGCATTGTATTTACTGAAAATACAATAGTATTTTCTGAGAGAAAGATTACAATGGTAGATACAGGTATGGGGTTCAAGTTTATACATATGATTCCCTGTGCATGTGGGTTATCTCGTA
The DNA here is from genome assembly GCF_021613505.1 of Equus quagga. Taxonomy (NCBI): domain Eukaryota; kingdom Metazoa; phylum Chordata; class Mammalia; order Perissodactyla; family Equidae; genus Equus; species Equus quagga. Next base: position 48,000,225 of record NC_060267.1, read on the forward strand.
TGTAAACTGTCTAAACAATTGTCTCCATCTCTCCCTTCTCAGTGATTCCATTTTTCTCTGTGCAGATTTGCCATCATCTCTAGAAAAGTTCATTGCTGGAATTCTGGGAACCACCTGCCTTGTTGGTTTTTTTTAAAGATTGGCACCTGAGCTAACATCTGTTACCAATCTTTTTCTTTTTTTCCTTCTTTTTCTCCCCAAAGTCCTCCAGTACATAGTTGTATATTCTAGTTGTAGGTCCTTCTGGCTCTGCTTTGTGGGATGCCACCTTAGCACGGCTTGAGGAGCAGTGCCAGGTCCATGCCCAGGATCTGAACCTGTGAAACCCTGGGCCACAGAAGCTAAGCATGCAAACTTAACCACTGGCCCTTGCCTTGCCTTGATGTACATTGTAGTAAAAATGGTAGTCTTTACTCCCTGTAAATAAATTTTTGAATGACTATGAAGTAACAGTGCTTATAAACATTTCATAATATTGTGGAATAAAACTCTCATTTTAATGTGCATATTTGGACGAAATATGGAATGGTTATTCTGAATTTGTCAAAAGTATAAATAACAGAATGATTATAAATAGTATTATATATATTCAGATTTCATAACTCAAAGACATGCTTTAGGTGACTGAAAGACTTTATTGAGAAACACAAATTAATTCTTGAAATCAGTTAAACCAAATACTCTAAGAGATGTTGAAGTTTGGTCTTTTAATATTTTGAAATATTTTCCCAAATCTTCATTACTTTATTAATTTTTATTGGTAAATTCAATTTTATTACAGGTAATCTTCAACAATACACCAAATTTCAAAGCTGGAAACTAAAATTATTATGATTCATTTAGGTAAATATTAATTTTTTATAAAGGTTACTTTAATTTTTTCTGGGAACTATAATACCAGAGCAGAACAATTACTTCTTGATAACAAGTATTCAGAAAGCTACATTATGATTTCGAAGTTCTGATATTAGCGTAATTTTTATTCCGTCTCTATCTTAGGCAAGGCAAAAATGATAGATTTTTGGGCAGAATATAAATTATAAAATCAGGTAATGTTCATAAGTAGTGATTGTAAGACCGTGTTGTTTCTTACACAACAATGAAGAAATATTAGTTTAAAATCTCCATTCCCATTGTTGCCAACTGACTCAAATTTCCTATTGCTGTAATATAATGAAATAAATAATATTGCTGTTCTAAAAGAGTAGTTTCATTCATTAACTTTCAGGAAATAAATACAGTGGGTATTTTTGTTTGTTTATTTGCTTTCTATGGGCACATAAATTAGAGCATGACAGGCTAACCCTCTCTGTGAGTGTGTGCATGAGTGTATTTTGTTTATATGTACCAGCCTGTGACAATGCATAGATATGTTATGTACATATATGTTTATATCTATGCAAATATGTGAACTAATTTCAATCTTTAAAAATGCAAATTGTTTTTGGATAGCAATTCTTACTCTTTATTCAGCATATCATTGTGGTCATTGTCCAAAAGAGTGGTTAACATATTCCAACAATTGCTGTTACAATGACATTGGTATTGAAAGAAAAGCATAGGATGAGAGCTTGATGGCCTGTGCTTCTAAGAATTCTAACAGGCTTTGTATAGATAATGAAGAAGAAATTGTAAGATATTAAATGCGTCATATATTTTATTAAAGGTTTATTTTAGTCAATATTATATTTGTAGACTTCATCCACATTTTTGTACACATTTGTAGTTCTTTTAAAAGTGTGTTACTATTCAATTGTTTGACCTTATCGTATTTTATTTATATGTTTATACCACTAATACACACTTGATAATATCCAGTTCTTGCTTCTCACAGAAAATCATGTTTCTGTAAATGCTTTTTTTCTAACATAAACTTTGCTATTTCATTTTACCATACATCAAGGAAACTTAACATATCATGATTGTGCAGGTTTATCACAAGGGAATACAACCACGTAATTACAAATCAATTCACAGAATAGAAGTTTCCAGCCCCCAGCTGCCCCACCTGTGAGTGTACTGTCATCACTTCTCCTGCCTCGCTTAACCATTATTCTGGTTTTTAATATTATAAATTATCATTGCTTATTTTTGAACTTCATATTAATGGAATCATACAGTATGTATTTTCTTCCTGTCTCTTTTCACTCCCATATGATATTTTTACAATTCATCCAAATTATTGCATTCATCTTAGTTTGTTCATTTTCACTGCTGAATTACGTGAACGTAACATTTTAAAATTCATTTTATCTATTGTCTCTGGTTGGGGACATGAGACTCATGCCCTCAGGGTTAAAGAGTCTTCCTGGGTTGAGTACTTTTAGTCAGAGGATCCCCTTTGCTGGTCCCACCTCCCCCCAACCCATCTCCCCTGCACACATTCACACACCCTAATGAATCTTGGTGGGGGAGGAGAAGCACTTCCGCGGGTTTCTGATTGTTACCAGGTTTCATAAAGGATCACCCTTGTAAGGCTCACCTGGTGTTGCTGGACAGATTCTTTTCAACACAGAGGAGGAATGGCTTTCCTGAGGCACCCGCTCTTTCTAGGTTGGATGTTGGGAAGCAGCAACTGAGGTCACTCTCTTATGTTGGATGGGGTACATAAGATGCCCTGCCACTCTTGTCCCCTAATCCTAGGGTCCCAAACATTTTGCCTTTCTCTTTGCATGTTTCGGATTTCTCCTTTACTTCTATCTTTCATTTGTTCCAGGATTTATAGTAGCACTTCGCAGAGAGTAGTAGAGAGAAATGAGTCTATGACACCTTGTCAAGACAAGGTCAAGCCACTGGATACCACCTATTTAGAAACAGATTTGGGGCTTACCTAGTTAAAGAATGGTGTGGAACCCAGAAAATCAAATTTTTGGCCCCCATTTCATTTAATCCTCAATGGAAATCCCTTAATTTCCTTCTAAAACCCAAACTCTGAGAGACACAGTAGAAAAATATGCTGATTTAGTCAGAGTATCTGAAGAAATGATTATAACAGTATCTGGGAGCCTATTTAAAGCCTTGCTATGTTCATTTTGTCAACATGGATGACTATTAAATTACATGAATCAGAATTTTACTTATTAACATAAGAAGAAGAGTGAAACTGTTAAGTATAAATGTTTGAGTGAATTTTAATCAAAACAACAAACACTGGTGAAAGTTTTTGACACTGTAAAAAAGTTGTTTTCAACTTTAACAATCCTAGTGTTAGATTAGCATCTAACATGCTCATTTCATTCTGAAAATTAAAGATCCTATGAAAGAATATACTGCTTGTATTTTTAAAAATGGTGAATTCTTTCTTAGTGATTGTTTAAATGAAAATTCTTTATTTTGGGGTAGAAATTTCTGAATTCCCTATCAATTCTATCATGGATTGGAGTCTTTTGTAACAGCAGTGATCATTTATAGGTGTAAATAAAGGGATCAACTTCCAAACTAAAGTAAGATTTTTATAATATATATAGAACAAAAAATAAAATTGAAGAATTCAGAATAATAATATTAATACATTTGTTTTGATTGAATTATAGACATTAAGAAAGATGTTGAAAGTTAATGAAATATTGATATAAATATTAAAAATGGACTATTCAGTTTTCCTAATAACCAATTCTTACTAACGTTATATGAAAAATGTCATTACCCATTTTTGACATATTCTTTTATTACAGTTACACAGAAATTGCTATTGTTTCATGGATTGCCCACATTCAATAAAACAATAGAATTATGCATTTTGTTTCCATTACAGGATAACAGAATCATCATCAGTAAACATAACTGTCTCATGCTACATTCATCTGGCCTCAAAGCAGACAGTTGTTGTCTCCAAATAGATATAATTGCAAGCATAAGTTTTAGAATCGAAACATTTGAGTTTGGATTCTGTTGGGTAACATTTTATTTCATAAAATGGAAATAGTATTATGATTGCATGTGTTAAAATGGATTATATGGATTATATTATTTGTTTTAATAATGAGAAAGTTTTTTCAAAAACAATTATTGAAATATACACTCCAAACAGTACAGATAACATTACTTTTGTGTCTGGCTTTTTTTACTCAACATTATATTTGTGGCATTCAATCTTTTTAAAAGACCGTATGCTGAGTGAGTGCATTTATATGAAATATCAAAGTAGGCAAACCCATGAGAGACAGAAAGTGGCTTAGTGGTTGCCAAGGGCTGAGGGGAGGGACAATAGGAAATGATTGCTAATCCGTACAGTGTTTCTTTTTGGAGTGATGAAAACTTAAATTTTGATACTGGTGATGGTTGTGAACTCTGTGAATGTACTAAGAATCACCGACTTATACACTCTCAATGGATAGATTTTATGCTGTGTAAATTATACCTTAACAAAGCTTTTCATACAACTCATGAGATTATGTTTGGGGCTGCATTTAATCTTTAAAGTAACATGTAAAGATTACTTATCTTTACAATATTGACTCTTCCAATCAACATCATGTTTTATCCTTCCATGTATTAGTTTTCTTTAATTTGTCTATTATATTTTGTATTATTTATACTGTCTTAAAGAAATATAAGTATTTCACAGTCATGCTTTCATAAATCACATTATTTCTAAATTTCCTTTAGTAATTTTTGCTGCTTTAAACAGAAATATACTTGAGCTTTACATGTTGATCTTATATCTAATAACTTCACTGCTTTTATGTAATAATTCTATCACTTCAAATATATATTCTTCTGGATTTTTTTATATAAACAACTATTTTATTTCTTCTTTCAAGAGGCAATTACTTCTTTCCTGACTTCTGTTTGCTTGTTAGGGTTTTATTTCCAATGTTGAATAGAAGGTGCAGTAAAAGGTTCTATTTGTATCCTTCTCTATTTTAGGGGAAAAGATTTCAATAGTTCATCCTTAAGTATCAGGTTTGTTTTAAGGTTTATTTATTTATTTTTAAAGATTTTATTTTTTTCCTTTTTCGCCCCAAAGCCCCCGGGTACCTAGTTGTATATTCTTTGTTGTGGGTCCTTCTAGTCGTGGCATGTGGGACGCCGCCTCAGCGTGGTTTGACGAGCAGTGCCATGTCCGCGCCCAGGATTCAAACCGACAAAACACTGGGCTGCCTGCAGCAGAGAGCACGAACTTTTAACCACTCGGCCACGGGGCCAGCCCCTTTAATGTTTATTTTTAATCATACCTTTCTCATATTAAAGAAATTTATTAATATTCCTGTTTTTCTAATAGATTTTATAACCAATTGATGCCATCTTTTTATTATTTTTACATCAAATAGAATGATAAATGTTTTCTCGGTATAATGTTTATGAAGTAAATTGTCTTTATTTCTCATTTTTAAGCCAATATGCATTTCTGAAATAAGGCCACAATAATCATTCTGTATTGTCCTTTTTAAAAAATCAGTGCATACGTTATATTTAGATTAAGTAGTTTTCTTCATCCATGTTCACGAAGACATTAAACTACATTTTCATTTTTGTTTTGTACTTGGCAGGGTTTGTTATCAAGGCTATTTTGAGAAGGATTCCTCCTTTTCTATTACCTGGAAGCCTTCGTGTAAGAATACTTTTAGATTTACAAGTGTTATTATTCACTACTGATAGCATTTGAGCTTGGAGAATTTTTTTGTATGAAGGTTTACATAATGAGCTCAACTTCTCTAATGTATATTACGTTAACCTAGGTTTCTCTTTGTTGTACTGCATTTGGGTAATTTACATTTTCAAGGAATTTTCAAGTAGAAAACATAGATGTTAAGATGTTTGCTGGGGCTGGCCCCGTGGCCCAGTCGTTAAATTCGCGCGCTCCGCTTTGGCGGTCCAGGGTTTCGGCCTTCTCGCCGACATGGCACTGCTCATCGGGCCATGCTGAGGAGGCATCCCACATAGCACAACTAGAAGGACTACAACTAGAATATACAACTGTGTACTGAGGGGCTTTGGGGAGAAACAAAAGGAAAACAAAAAAAGATTGGCAACAGATATTAGCTCAGGTGCCAAAAAAAAAGGATTTATTCATACTGTGGCTTTATTATCTGTTTAATATGTGTAAAAATCATAATGGTATTCCCATGTTTAATCTAGATATACAAGATTTGCGTCTTAATTTTTTTTCTTCAATAGTCTTTTATCAATTTTATTAAGTGTTTTCAGTGAGAATGATTTTGGCCTTGTTGATCCTTTTTACCGTGACTTTGTTCCTTGATTTGAGTTTTTACTATTTATTGTTTTCTTCCTTCTGCTTCATTTGAATTTAATTTCATCTAATTGTAGCTTTTCCATTTTAGTTTCTTGTGATGCATGCTCTAATTTCTGCTTTTATTTTTTGTCTTTTGTAACATACACATTTAATGCAGTCAGTACTTCACAAGACATAATTTTGCTGTTATATTTTCTTCATAATTCATATAAAAGTGTGAATATTCTTTGTGATTATTTCTTTGGCCCATATGTTATTTATAAATGTATTACTGTATTTAGAACCATATAAAGATTCTCAATTGTTTGGTTATTAACGTCTATTTTTGACAAACTGTAGTTCGATAATTTTTGTGAAGCTGGAAATGTTCTACATCTCTGTTTAAGTGTGGCTAGTGTGAGAAACCAATTTTAAAATTTTATTTAGTTTTAATTAATTAAAAATTAAATTTTAATACGCAAATTTCTAGTGGCAAATTGTCTAACTTAGCCAGCAGTTACTGCAGTGACACTATGGTTCTATATATTTTATATTAAAATGCCTAGAAATATGACTATATAGTGTATTTTTGGAAAATTTCCATGTGAACTTAAAATGAGTATTCTATGTTAGTATATTGTGTATATATATTGGTTAATTGTCTAGTTTAAATATTTCTATAGCCTTACTGATACATCTGTTTGTTTGATAAGCAGTGAGAGAATTGTGTAAATCTCCATTTCTGTTTTTTACTTCTTCACGTTTTTCAAATCTATGTTGAAGTTGTATTGTTGAGTACATACAGATTAAAAAAAAACATTGCTAATGATGTTGATATTCAACCTATTATGGTGAAACATGCTTCATCATTTCCAACAATGATTCTTGTGATATATTGTGACAGTACATTAACTATAGCAGTTTTCTACTGGTTTGTATTGTGTGGTGTATTTTTTCACCTTTTTACTTTTATCTTTATGCTTATGTTAAAGGAGTGTCTCATTAATACAGCAAAGTTTTTTAAATATCAACATTCTTGGAATTTAAATCAAAAATTATTCTATTTATATTTAAGATAATTATTGATTATGATACAATGCAGTGTCAGTTATCTATTTTATTTATATGTGTAAATATGTAGATGCAATTAATTGTTAGGTATAATATAGTTACTATTTAATTTGAGATAAACACTACCATTTCTTTGAACTCTACTTTTCATTTATTTTCTTATCTTTCACAATAAATATCTTTATTTTCACTTTCCTCTATAAGAACTTGTTAATTTAATATGCTTTAAATATTCTTTATCAGTGCTTTACATTTTACAGCATACTTTCTTTATTAATTAATGTCTGACGAAATAGTGCTTTTACCTCTTCTCAAGCAGTGAAAAGACCTAATGAAGCCCTACTTTTATTTACTGCTTATGCACTATTTGCTCCCTTGAATTCTATTACAAATATATACTTTGAAATTTGAAACCTTATCATCAATATTTTATTCGCTCAATATCCATATAGATATATCCACATAATTGCTTTTCTTCAACTCTTCTTTCCTTTCTGCATATCCAAGTTTTCACTTAGAATAAGTGTTTCAGCTTTAAAAGATCCTTAACTATTTTCTTTACAATTGATAATTAATTCTCTCCTTCTTTTAAAAAGATCTTTGAAAATGAATACATACTGCCATGATATTAAATCATACTTTCACTTGTTATTGACTTCTAATTTATGCAACTCTCTTGAGTCAATAGTAGGTATTACTATTATTAGAAATAGTCACAAATATATTTAGTATTTTTGTAATAAGGAATAAATTCTAACTACTCATTATTTTGAGTGATTTCACTGTGGCTTTGTATTGTCTGAACATACATTTCATTAAAGTTAAATGCCATTAGAATAAACCCATATTTTTACATGTAACAAAAGTACATGATATATATAACATTATTTAATTGAAAACCTCAAGGTAGATGACCATAGGAATTGTAGATATAAGTATCTCAAATTTAAAAAGACATTTTAAAAGACAATATTAGTGAACGTTGTATTATTTGACTTCATTAATAAACAACTTGAGCATTATAATTCTTTAATGTGGCTAATAGAAGAGAAATTATTGATTAATTTTATGAAAATATAATAAAATGTAATTAATAGAAATATACATACAGTGAGCCAACATTAGCCATTTTTATAGAAGGCTCAAATGTTAGCCCAGATTAGGAGGATATAACTACGTATTTAGTTACCATTTTCCTAAATTTTAGAAAGTTAATTTGAGTTTTTCTGAATTTAATCTCTTAGAGACTTCATTGGAAGTGAATATCCTTAGGAATAATAAACATTTCCCCTTTTCTTGATACAAGATGAAGAATGATGAAAAGAATTCTATTTGCCACACCTAAGTCATTTAAACTAAAGGTTTGTTTCTTTTGGTGTTCACGTATCATTTAAATTTGTGTTTTAAAAATCTACTTTCCTCCCTCCATTTTTGGTTAAGTGAAATTTTTTAAAAACATATATTTTTCACCATCTATGTAGTTTTATTTTGGTTTTAGTCATTTACAACAAATATATCTGTTAAAATATAGACTACAAGTTATGGTTGGAGGATGAATAAATGATGATATAATGAGTGCTAATTTAGTATTTCAACCTCTGGCATGACGATATAGTTCAATATTTAAATAATATGTTTAATAAAACAAATGTTTTATCCTTCTCAGAGACATTTAAAATTTAGAATTTTCTCTATAATAGAAATGACATAATAAGGGTAAAGGAAAAGAAGTATGTACTGCCAGAATTTAGCAACTGGTCTGAAAGGAAAACTTAAAACAAGGCCTAAATTTCCAGTGTTTTTGATTGAGTTGGAAGCAAGTTAATACCATGGGATGGTCATATCTCTGTCCCCCTATATCTTTTAGAAAATCAAAACAATTTTTTTTCAGAGGCACATGCCAATGGACAAACTAAAAGACACACTACACACTCCAATGTCCTATATTTTGGAGGTGTGAGATGGAAAAACTGTCTTTGAAATAGCCCAAGTGTAATAATTTCCTGTGACACATTGATGAGAAACCTACTTTTTCTGCTATTGCTTCACTCTGCATCTTCACAGGGCAGTGTGTGAAGACCACAGATACTGTTTGTGTACAAGAGTAACCCAGCCTCCCACTAGAGGATGCACCACTTTCTGGACAACAGAAGGTATGTGTGGCAACTCTTCTGTCTACTAGCCCATCTCATTTAGTGGGAGATTACAAATGCTAGATATCTCGCGGAGGTACAGTTAATATACAATCAAATCAAAGAGAACATTAGTATCTTTATTTCAGGGTATAAAAAAGCATAAAACATGAAATGTGTTGGAGAAGCTCTTAAATTACTCAAATTCTTGCGTCTGGAAAATTAGTCAAGTGCATACACATACATCATTAGGCTTGTAAAGTGATAAAATTTAAAGTGAAATAACAAAGAAATCATGAATATGAACAGTTAATTTTGTATTTTTTAATCAAGATAAATATTATTCTATATATTTTGTATTTAGCTCAGCCTTTAAAAATTGATTCAAAATGAGTTCATCAAATCATGAATGTCAAACATAATTCCTCATACATGTACTTAGATGAAAAAAAAGGAATTTGATTTTTACTAAAAATCAGATTGAGATGGGTTTCATTAAATATTGATGTAAAAACTATAAACAATCAAAAACCAAAAAATTGAACAAAACATTGCAAAAAGATATAACACACTGGTAAAGAGACACCTGTCTAATGAATTACTTTACGTGGTTTAACAAATAGGAATTGCAAATAATAACACGGAAATTGTGTTTATATAATAATTAAAATACTAAGAATTATTGAGGATTCATAAAAGCTAGATTGCATATTCAGTGTTTTACATGCATTATATCTCACGTATTTTTATTCTCACTTTAGTAAAACTAGGTTGCTAGACACTAAATAACTTTTTAAAGGTCACACATTGTAAGTTTCAAAGCCAAAATTAATTCCAGATCTCTCTGACTGCAGAGCTCATTGACTGAATTAATAAATTATATTATCTGATTTATTACAATTGGTTGCACAACTAAAGCTATCCTCACTGACTTTGACAGCCATAGAATGTTTCTGGAAATCTGAAACAACAATGTTCTTCCATAAATTATCTACACTTATATTTATCATTTCATGGTTTCATATCTTTGCTGTTGAATCAAATGCCCATTACTTGTGTTAAATAAATATTTTAAAAAATTTTTATATTGTTTTGGTTTCATTATTTATTAGGCTTAGGGTAAGTTTAGTGTGTCATGTAACATTTTTCAAGATATAAAATAATTCTTTAAAATTTTCATGACTTTTCAGATCTCCACAATCATTTAAAATAAAAGATCATTTGATAACACCTTGTCCACTTTAATAAATAAATATGCCTCTAAATAAAACTAATTTAGTGCAGAAAATTACTATATATGCTAACACTACTATTCCCCAAACTTTAGAACACTCATCTTTAACCATGAATGGATTTAAAAATTGTCATAAAAGTTGGTGCATCATTTTTTTCTAATACAGCATTTTAATTTTAAGCCAGTTACTCTAATAGTGTTAAAATGTTTCTATGGAACCTGTCTAAAATTATACAGACAGTATTATTCATAAACTTCTTTATTCCTCATTAATTTGTTGCTTTATATTTCTCTAACCAATAATCTTGTGTCAAACATAGAAAATCATTTTATAAACTACTTATTCCATCATGAAGCACCTGTTTAAAGCTCAAAGGAAATTAGAACCAGAATTTTACGCTGTTCAACTGCAAAATGAGTACTATTACTCACCTCACACTCCACCCATTTGCCTATACTAGGCATCTTGTTGTTATATACACCATCTATTAAACACTCAAGTAGAGTTTTCATAGAGCACAGTCCTTTACATCACCTCGCTGCAGATATGAATAATCAAAGAGTAACCTATGCAGAACTGAATCTTGTTAAAGACTCAAAGAAACAGCAAATGAAACCTAAGGGTCCTAAGAGCTCCATTTCAGTAACTGAGCAGGAAATAACCTATGCTGAATTAAATCTTCACAATGCCTCTCAGGATCTTCAAGGGAATGACAAGAAGGACCACTGCAAAGGTAAAACATTTAATAGACACATCATATAATAGGAAGTGCAGCAGGGGTGCAGAGAAGTGGGAAAAGAGTAGAGAATAAGCTCACATATTTTTCACTTGTGAAGATCAAGCTTGAAGCTGAAAAATGATATTCTAATATAAAATCTGAAGACTGATTTTATGCAGACATTGGTAATATTTAGAGTCTTTGACCAACAACTCATGGAGCATTATGTTTACTGAAAACACAATGGTATATTCTGAGAGTAAGATTAGAATAGTAGTTCTGGGTTTGGGTTCCAAGTTTATATATATGATCCCCTGTGCATGTGGGTTCTTTTGTATCCAAACTGTCTAAACAATTATCTCCATCTCTGTTTTCTCAGTGTTTTTGTCTTTCTCTGTAGATTTACCACCACCTCCAGGGAAGCTCATTGCTGGGATCCTGGGAATCACCTTCCTTGTCTTGCTGTCTGCTGTGGTAACAACGACAGTTACTCCTCGTAAGTAAATTTTTGAAAGATTATAAGGAAATTTTTCACTTTAGTGATCGTCAGTGCCTCTAAACATTTTCAATATTATATACTAGAAATCTCATTTGAATGTATGCATTTAGACTAAATGTGGAATGATTATTCTGAATTTGTCAAAAGTATAAATAACAGAATTATCGTAGAGCATTTTATGTATATATATATATATATATTCTGATTTCATAACTCAAAGACACATTTAGGAGACTGAAAGACCATGTCAAGAAATATAAATTAATTTTTGAGATTGATTAAAGCAAACACTGTAAGAGATGGTGAAGTTTGATTCTTGAGGCTTTGAAATATTTTCCCCAGACTTCATTACTCTATTATTTTTTGGTAAAATCATATTTTTCCAGATTATTCGAATTCTAAACAATGCACCAAATTTCAAAGTAAGAAACTAAAATTATGAATTATTTAGATTATTTTTTTAAATAAAAATTACTTTAATTTTTCTAGCTATTGCAATCATGGAGCAGAGCAATTTATCCTGGATAACAAGGAATCAGAAAGGTATATATGATTTTCAAAGTCCTGATATTACTATATTTTTATTTTGTCTCTATCTTAGGCTAATTAAAAATGATAATAGATTTTTGGAGAGACAATGAGTTACAAAATCAAGTAATACATGTTCATATATAATAATTATAGGACAGTCTTCCTTTTTCTTCAACAATATGAAGAAAATTCATTCAAAATCACCATGCCCATTGTTGCTAACTGGCTCAAATTTTCTACCGATAAGAGACAAACAATTTTACTATTCTAAAAACATGGTTTTGTTTGTTGAATTTAAGCACATGTATAGAGCAGATATTTTTGTTTGTGTTTTTGCTTTACATAAGCACATAAATTAGGAGATTAGAGGCTGACCCTCTCTCTGAGTGTGTGCATGAGTGTGTTTTCTTTTATATATAACAGCCTACGAGGATACATAGATAAGTTACATACATATATATTTCTACCTATGCAAATATGTAAGTCAATTTTCACTTTTTAAAATTCAAATTATTTTGAATAATAATTCATAATTTTTCTTCAGTATATCACTGTCATCGTTGTCCAGAGGAGTGGTTAACATATTCCAACAATTGCTATTACATTAGTATTGAAAGAAAAGCATGGAATGAGAGTCTGATGGCCTGTGCTTCTAAGAACTCTAACCTGCTTTATATAGATAATGAAGAAGAAATGGTAAGATTTTAAAGGTTTCCAACATTATATTAATTTATTAATTAATTAATTTTAGTCAATATTATATTTGTGAAAATCATCCATATTTTTGTACATATTTGTAAGTTTTTATTTTAAAGTCTGTTACTATTCCCTTGTTTGATTTTACAATATTTTATTTATATGTTTATATCACTAATGCACATGTGATAAATTCCAGTTCTTGCTTTTCATAGAAAACCATGTTTCTATAACTGGTTGCTTTCTAAAATAAATTTTGCTATTTAGTTTTACCATACATCAAGGAAACTAAACATGTCACCATTGTGCAGGTTGACTGCAAGTGAAAAAACTGTAAATTTTGTAATTACAAATCAGATCATGAAATAGACGTTTCTAGCCCCCAGCAGCCCCACCCCTAAGAGTACTCTCATCACTTCTCTTTCCTCCGTACTTGACCTGTATTCTGATTTTTAATATAATAAATTATCTTTACTTACTTTTAAACTTTATATAAATGGAGCATTCAGTATACATTTTTATGTGTGTCTCCTTTTACTCCCATAAGATATTTTATAATACATTCATATCATTACGTTTATCTGTAGTTTGTTAATTTTCACTTCTGTATTATATTATTATGACATTTTTTAATCTATTGTACTGAGATAGAAATTTGGTTGTTTTTTTTTTTTGTTTTGGTGAGGAAGATTGGTCTTGAGCTAACATCTGTTTCCAATCTTCCTTTATTTTGTATGCGGGATGCCTCCACAGCATGGCTTAATGAGTGGTGTGTAGATCCACACCAAGCATCCGAACCAGTGAACTCTGGGCTGCCAAAGTAGAATGTGCAAACTTAACCGTTGTGCTCCATGCTAGCCCCAAGGCTGCTTTTCAATATGTGGGTATTATGAGTAATTATTTTATGAAAATCCTTGTGTATGTCTTTTTACACATATATTGTATTTATAACATTTACATATTGTGTAAAAATTATGTCTATTATACTATAAGTCTGATTGTTATATAACAGTATCTTTATAACATTAATAGGCATTTTTCTGGTCACTATTAGATTGAACACATTTTTCTGGTCTCTTAATCATTAGAATATTTTTTTGTGTGAGAATGAGAAGTGCCTGTTTGTGTCTCTTAGCCATTTCTCCTATGTGGTGTCTGTCTTTTCCTTTCCTAGAAGTTGTTCCATTTTGGATATGAGGTCATTTTTGATTTCATGAGATGAAAGTAGCTTTTTTGACTCTGTGACTTACATTTTCACTCTCATATTGGAGTCTTTTAATGATCAGAATTTATTAATGTTATCAAAATCCAATTTATCATCTTGAGTGTTAGTGATTATTTTGGGCCAATTTCAGACAGTAGTTAAACTTCATGAAGATAATCTCCTACATTACCCTCTAAGTTCTATCTTTTTATTTTATTTTTCAACTTTTACATTTAGATCTATAATCCACTGGGAATTTATCTTTTGTGATGCTGTGAGATGGAAGTGAAGTTTATAATTTTCTACATCATTATCTACATGATGGAGCATTATTTATAGCAAAACTGATCTTTTTTCATAAGTAACTTTATATTTATATATAAAGCTATATATACACATATTTATGCTCTAATTTTCTTTATATAGACAATTTATCTTCTTGAACTTTCATAGTTTATACTTTTATAACCAATTTTGTGCTTATTTTTGTATATAATGTGATGTGTGGATAAAACAATAATAATAATAATAACTATCATTATATTATTTTATTTTGAATATTGATAGTCAATTGTTTCCACAGCATTTGTTGAAAAGATATACTTTCTCCACTTAATGAGTTTGCATGTTTGTTGAAATCTGCATTCCAGATACGAGTGGGTATAGTTTTTCACTTTCTAATCTGTTTTATTGATCTGGTTATCTATTTTCATGCCAAATCCCTACATTAAGCACTCTTTTTTTCTTCACAATAAATTTGCATTAGTTACATTAGTTCTTCTTTTTCAAAGTTGTCTTGTCTTGTCTAGGAATTTGTATGGATGTTTCTTCATTATTTCTATCTTTTTTAAAGATTGTTTTGCTTTTTCTTTTTGTAAGCAAGCATGAATCTTAATTTTATCAAGGCCTTCTGCATCACAATGACCAGATCATTTTATCTTCTTTACTTAGTTAATGTGATTAATATTATGGAGTTTCAAATGTAAATCCAACATCATATTGCTTCAATAAATCTATTTTTGTCATATTTCATTATTTTTATATATTGCTGGAATCCTTATATCACTTTATGATTGACATTGACATGTAATTTCCTTTTATGTGATGTTCTCATAAAAAATACGCAAGACATATTTCATTAGCTTCATTCATCTTGTTGCAAGTGTTTTCTCTTTTCTCTGTCCTACAAGAGATTTTATAAAATTGACATTATATATTTTTTTCACCTATTACTTAAGCAACATCAAAATGGTCTGCACCTGACTGGAAAGTTTTTTGAATAACAGATAAAGTTCTAAAAGATGTTGTAAGGCAATTCTAGTATTTTTATTTCTTTTTGTTTTAGTTTTCACAAGTTATATTTGTTAGAATTTCTTCCACTTTGTCTATTTTTAAACGTATTTGCATATTTCCATCATATTCTCTTATGATAATTTTATTGAGGTATAATATACACACAGATAAATGCACATACTATATCCAACAGCGTACTGAATTTTCTTCAAGTGTAACCATCATCCAGAATGAGAAATTGAAATTTACCTGCATGACAAAATGACCCTCTCATGTTATTTTCTGCATTAAAAGATGCTTTATATAAATGGAATCATGCATTTCTAATTTATCACTTTGTCTTCAGAGAATATATTTTGAATTATTTCAATGCTTTTAAATGATTGACACCTAAAATACTTTCTGTATATGTCGGATGTGTAAAAATAATTCATAGTGTTTTTACAGTCTTCTACTGTCTTTCTTATTTTCTGACTAGTTGTTCTATCACTTACCGAGGGAAGAGCTTTTAAATCTCCAACAGTAATTATTGAATTGTTTGTTTCTCCTTTTAATTCTGTCAGTTTCCACTTAATGTGTTTGAGAGTTCGATTGTTAGGTAAATATATGTTTATAATTGTTTTATTTTCCTCTTGTACTGACAGCTTTAACATTTTGAAGTGTTTCTTTTTATTTCTAATGGTATTTCTTGCTTTAACAGCTACTTTGTTTAATATTTGAATAGCCATTTCTACTCATTATGGTTACTGTTTATAGGGTATATCTTTTCTCATCGTTTTCCTTTGCCTATTTATGCCTTTGAATCTAAAGTGTGTTTGTTATAGAGAGCTTACCAATGAATCTTACCTTTTTTTTTTCCAATGACAGTAGTCTAGGTTCACACCCAGGAACCGAACCTGGGACACCAAGCAGAGTGCGCTGAACTTAAACCACTAAGCCCTGAGGCCAGCCCCTGAATCATACTTTTTTATTCAGTATGACAATTTCTGTCTTTTGGTTGGAATGTTTATTCATTCATATTTAATGTAGTTGTTGGCATAGTTGGATTTAGGTCTGCCAGTTAGGCATTTCTTCTATGCCTGTGTCTTTTGTTCTTTTCTTCTACCTCTCCTGACAACTTTTGTGTTAAACACATTATTTTAGTGTTCCATTTTAATTCCTTTGTTGATAGTTTGGCTATATCTCTGAAATTATTTTTTAGCAGTCACTGCAAATATTACAAATATATCTTTAACTGATCACTACCTACTCAAGTTAATTCTGACTAAATTCCAGTAAAACGTAGAAACTTAGCACCAATGTAGCTCCATTTCTTCTCCCCTTCCTCTGTGGTCTTGGTAGTACTTCTAACAATGCTGTACTGAAACCTGGTTTGTGAACACCCAGTATGCTCTTCCTTTCTCAATTGCATTTATGATTTGACATTGGTGACTTGAAATGACCATTGTGGGTGTCTTTGCACTACAGAAATCAACAAATGCTAAAAAAATAAGGTTTTCTTTCCTCCCCCAAGGTGTCATTTACCAGCATGAGGTTTTACCCATATATGATACAGTCTCAACCATACAGTGAAGTGAAATATTAGTGGGCTATTTAGTGATCCATTCCCCTCTGATAATCAAATCTGCCCTGTATCAGCAACATCATTGATTTCTTTCAGCCTTATCCAAATTGTAAAAACTACAATTCTTCTTGCTCTCTGAGCTGGCCTGGGCAGGAGTCCAGGTGTGGGATCAGTCCTAGGCAAAAAGATTAGAAGTTTCCTCCATTTTCACTTGAACACTAGAAATCTAATTTGGGTCTTTTTTACATATTTCTTGTCTCTACATAATTTTTGAACATACATAAAATATTTAGCATAACTATTTTAATGTTCATTTTTCCAAGAATAAGTAATTCACAAATTATTATTAAACTTTGATCAGTTTTCAGAGCCCTGAAATTGTTATTGTTTCAATGTATCCTCCTCATTTTGTCATAATGCATTTTTATAATATGTCCAGTGTGTAACATTATGTTGTAAATTGAAAGACTCTATAAAATAGGAGAGAATTAACTTTATTTGTTATTACAAAATCCAAAATAGTATAAAAGTTTTTATTTGAATTCTAGTAAAATTTCTTTCCTCATAGAACTTTTTGATCTCCTTGAGTGTTTTTTCGTGGATTGCACTCTCCCACAGAACCAGTAATAATTCATGGGTTTGGTCAAATGGCTCAACTTTCTCTTCCAAACTGTAAGTTTCTTAAGAACTCATATTTTGCCTTGAAGGAATTAATCTTAGAAGGAAAAAAAGAAATATATCAACAATTATATAAACACAATTATTTAAGTGTTTCCATAGAAATATATATGGGAAATCTTCAGATTTAGATATGAGACTATTGGCTTAAATATATTTGTTGATCAAAATAGGAAGTTATTGATTATCAATATTAATGACGTATTATTCTTTGTATTTCAGGTTCCCAGTATCTTTAGAGAGAGACAATAACTGTGCATATTTTAATTATCAGAAAAACACACTTTCTTCTGCATCCTGTTTGGAAATAAAAATATATGTTTGTAAGCACCAGGCAATTTAGCTTACCTAAATTTGGTATAATGTTACTCTCACCATCAATAATGAACATATTTGTAGTTTCTTCAAAAGCCATACAATTATTTTCTTGTAATTATTTAAGATACTATATTTTAGAGCAGGTTTAGGTTCATAACAAAATTAAGAGGAAGATACAGAGATTTCCCATATCCTTTTGGGCCCACACATGCATAACCGCCCCCATTATCAATATCACTCATCAGAATGGATATTTGTTACCAGCAATGAATCTATATTATTGCATCATAAGCACCTAGAGTCCATAGTTTGTGTGAGGCTTTACCCTTCATATTGGAATTATTTTGAAATATTTATGTATATTAATTCTTAAAATATATACCTAGGTACATATTATACAATTCTTAAGCTTCTGTTATTTATTAAAGTAAATCATGTATAAATTGTAAATCATAATATCAAGAAATGTTATTTCTATCTACAATAAGTTGAATAATTCCCCTCATGTTTTCAAATTAAATAATTTGTCCTAGTCTTTGAAGATGCTGAAAAGAGAACAGAACAACCTGGAGTGGTAGGGTATATAAGTAAGAATCGAGTCAGGAGACAGAAATCAAGGAAAGTTTGACATAAAGCATTATTAACTGTTTATAAGGAGTAGCCTAGTAAGAGGAGGCAAAAGAAAATTACAAAGAATACTTTAGGATTAATGGAGAGTATCCACAGAAGGAATCACTCTGCACCAAGGTTACTCCCTGAGGATGGGTTTCAGATATCATTGAAAAGAGTGTGGCTGCAGATAACTCCATGGAAGACATGTTCACTGGATTGCCCTGGGACACAGTGGTTCCTCAGTCAGCAGGCTGAAATTGGTGAAGATAGATCTCAGGCTGTGACTGACAAGCAGGAAGACCTCATTGCCAGAGTGTCAGCAGGTAGGAGCTGGAGGACAGGGAACTATGGATGAGACTACACACAAAAACTTGCTGGAGGGTGGATACCACAGGACTTCGTGCATACATGCTGCTGGCAGCCACACCATAGTAACTAAAGGAGAGAAAACAGCATAAAGCCATGAGGAAGAGCCCGATCTCCTGCAATGTCTCTTCAGTGCCTTTCACTAACAAAACTTAACATCATACAAGCTGACAAAGGAGAAAAGTTTACAGGATCCAGCTCCATTATCTCAGGACAGGCAGTGAAGGATAGATTTGGACATGAGAGCAATAAGTTGTTAATAGGTAGTCAAGGTTACTATGCAACACTCACAAGGTTGCTGTAACAAGAGACATTTGGATCTGCCCCACTTCCTGGGACCAACGTGTATCTTCTGAATCTGTTTTAGTGCAGCAATATCAATGAGTAGATTTATTTTTGGTGGAGATTAGCATTTTCATTGGGTGATAATCAGTGTCCTTTGATATTTTTTACATGTATGATTTTTTCTCTACTGTATTTCAGATATTTCAGAAGGTATCTTGTTTTATTAAATTTCTATCTTCCTCCATCTGACTCTTTATTATCATGCTTAGAAAATACTTTGATGAAAAACTAAAATGTTAAATAATGAAGAAAACAAGAATTGAAATAATAAAAATATTTGGGTGGGTCAAACAGCTAATTATTGAGAGAATTTGAGATAAAGCTTAGTAATTTTACAATGATTTAGAGATATTTCTACCACAATTCAATTACAAGAGGGAGAGAGCTTGTATCTGATTATTATTTGCAGAATAAATTAATATTTCATATTCATTTATCTCTTTGAATATATACATATTATTTATACTTTCTATTCTCTTTCTTTATATTCATATAAAGAAAATATATAAATACTCAAATTAATTATATATATATATGTGATATGTAAATGGCAGCTGTAACTAATTCCTACAGTTGTGTTACAAAAACCCAAGTTGGCACTGACATTTAAACATAAGCACTCATTTCTCATTCACTCATTTGGCATCTGGCTGGGTTTTAGATGATGTAGTCTGGAGTATATAAGCTTGACTCCAGACCATAGTTTAAGCTCAGACCTTTTTTATATATTTTATTTTCAGAATACTCTGGGTTACTTGGTACATGACCTTCTATCTAACGATGAGCAGGTCTGTGAGCGGCAAGTAGAATGTACCTCTTAATGCTCCCACTGACATTGTATTGTCAGAAGAAGTCTTGTTGCCAGACCTATCACTGATTGTCTGAAAATATACTCTTCTCATAGTGGTTAGAGGAAGAAAATGTAGATTCACTGATAATTTATCATAATACCCATAGGAATATTTTCCTCATTATATTTCATGAGATAGATAAGTTTGTAAAAGAAATATATTAGGAGATAGAACAAAAATTGGGGGTTTCCAAGATGGAAGGTATCAAGTTGGCAATGTATGCAGACTCTGATCTCTCCTCCTCCCATGAACACAACCAAGTTACAAATATTTTTGGAACAATTACCCCTCAGACAGAATTGAAAACTGGATAAAATAAACCCCTACCACAAGAGACGGTCCTAACTGAGGTAGAAGAGGCAGACATTCCTGTCTAGAAAGAAAAAAGCCACCTTGATGAGCTACCAAGCTTCACAGCAGGCTGGCTGGGAGCAATCCTACAGTACACAGCCTTCCCTGGAGGAGTGGGGGACCTGAGCAGGGGAGTGTTACCAATATAAGCATCCTTTGGACTCAGGACAACTGAAATGAGAGTCATAATATCTGGGCTTTGCTGGCTCTTAACTATGACGGGGAATATCCCTAAGAAAGCTAGCAGACATAAGCAGAAAAAAGCCAGCTCTTAAAGGACTCATACACAAACTCAGCCATTTCAGAAAGCAACCTAAAATCACCAGAGAGAAAGGGGCACTGCCATTTGGTCAAAAGGGGACTCACCCAATTGGCTCTGGGTGCATCTCAGTGAGAGGTGAGACCTCACCAGGGACTGAGACACTGGCATCAGCCATTATTGTGACCTATTACAGGCAGGCTGTCACAGATGCTGGCAGATCCCATTGGAGTTCTTCCCTGCTATATTAGCCTAGGGCCTGCCCCATCTACTAGAGTGCTTATTTAATCAAGCTCAGCAAAAGCAGGCAGCCCACCCTAGGGACTACCCCCACCCAACAGCAAGCCCTAAGGCAACTTTTTGGCCTGCATAGACTGGGTGCTTGGATCCTTTGCAGGTGGGCAAGTGGGGCAAGGCATGCATGAAGAGAGGGTGGAGGATGTGGGGGCATCATCAGTGTAGTGGCAGGGTCCACTCCAAGGGGTCAGAATGTGTGCATGAACCAGGACTGTATTGATGGTGAGTGTGGACCTGTGGGCCATGGGGCATATCAACCAGAAGACCTGTGTTTCTCAAACAGCCACATAGGGGATTGGCTCCACCTTCCAAAGCCTGAAACAATTGGGTACTCTTGTGCCTGGGACGAGCCCCACTCAGCTGCAATCCTGATAGAGCTGAGAACAACCTTGCAGGCCAGATGCCTACAGCAATTGTAAGCCATTGAGCCTAGGAACTGGGTATGCTGAGGGCCTACTCACTTAACAGAAAAACCGCAACAGGAATGTGCTATGAGACCTTGAAGCCAACCGTGCTGGGGCTCATCAAACCCAATAAACTGACTGAAGGGTCCATAGAAGCCAAATGCAGCTGAGCACTACCACCAGCTAGTCAGGAGGACAACCTACACTCTCTTGGCACCTGCAGCAAGAGAAACCCCGCCCTCAATATAAGGACACATGTACCTGACACAGGGGTCACTCTGAGAACTCTTGGAACTGAGGATGAAGAGGAAGCACAATGCTGGACCTCAAAAGATGTCTCCACTTCTCCAAGATGAGGAGACATAGCTGACTGATCTAATATGTAGATATAAGCACAGAGAAAGGCAAAATGAGGAGGCAAAGGAAAATGTTTCAAGCAAAGGAACATGACAAAACCCCAGAAAAAGAACTAAACAATCTACATAACAAAGAGTTCAAGCAAAAAGTCATAAGGATGCTCACTGCTCTTGGGAGAAGAATGAATGAACAAGGTGATTACATCAACAAAGAAATGGAAAATATAAAAAAGAACCCATCAGAACTGAAGAATACAATAATGGAAATGAAAAATTCACTAGTGGGACTTAGTAGCAAATTAGATGATACAGAAGAATGGATCAACGAGCTGGATGAAAGACTCAAGAAAAATCACCCAAGCTGAACAGATAAAAGAAAAATAATTAAAAGGAATGAGAACAGTCTAAGGGAACTCTGGGACAACATCAAGCACACTAACAACCCTATTATAGGTGTCCCAGAAGGAGAAGAGAGAGACAAACTGGCAGAGAATCTATTTGAAGAAAAAATAGCTGAAGACTTTCCTAACTTAAAGAAGAAAACAAATGGCCAAGTACAGGAAGCACAGAGAGCACCAAATAAGATAATCCCAAAGAGACCCATGCCAAGGTATATTATAATTAAAATTTCAAAAATTAAGTATAAAGACAGAATCCTAAAAGCTGCAAGAGAAAGGCAACAGGTGATGTACAAATGAAAGCCTATAAGGCTATTAGCTGACTACACAGCTCAAACTTTACAGGCTAGAAGGGAGTGGAATGATATATACATAAAGTTCTGAGAAAAAAAAAAAAGCTACCATCAAGAATACTCTGCTTGGCAAGGTTATCATTCAGAATAGGAGAGATAAAGAGTTTCCCAGACAAGCAAAATTAAAAGAGTTTATCACCAAGAAACCAGTTTTACAAGAAATGCTAAAAGGACTTAATTAAGTGGGAAAGAGAAGACCACAAACAGGAATGGGAATATTATCAACAACAAAAAAAGGCAATAAAATCACTGGTACAACAAAAAGAAAGTAAAGGTAGCAGATCTACCAACTATGAAAATAATATGGAGATCAAAAAGCAAAAGTACTAAAATTACCTATTTCAATGATAAGAGGGAAATGGATACACACAAAATAAAAGGTTAAATATGATATCAAAATCATAAAATGTTGGAGAAAAGGAGTAAAAGAGTAGAAATTCTACAAAGAGGTCAAACTGAGAAGATAATCAATTCAATATACATTTCTATATACATAGATTATTATATATGAACCTCATGGTAATCACAAACCAGAAACCTATAACCAATACACAAACAATTAAGAGAAAGGAAGCCCAACATAATATTAAAGAAAGCCATCAACCACAAGAGAAGAGGTCAAGAGAAGAAGAAAGGAAGAGAGAAGAACTACTAAGATATCCAGGAAAAAAGTAACAAAATGACAATAAGTACATATTTATAAATAGCTACCTTAAATGTCAATGGACTAAATGCTCCAATCAAAAGGCATAGGGTGGTTGATTGGATGAAAAAACAAGACCCATATATATGCTGCATTCAAGAGACACACTTCAGACTTAAAGGCACTCACAAACTGAAAGTGAAGGGATGGAAAAACATATTCCATGCAAATGGAAAATAAAAGAAATCAGGGATAGCAATACTTATCTCAGACCAAATAGACTTTAAAACAAACACTGCATTAAGAGACAAAGGACACTTCATAATGATAAAAGGAACAATCCAATAAGAGGATATAACGCTTGTAAATACCTATGTACCCAAGATAGGAGCATCTAAATATATAAAACAATTATTAACAGATATAAAAGGAGAAATAGACAGTAACACAATAATAGTAGGGGACTTTAACACTCCACTTACACCAATGGATAAAACATCCAAACAGGAGATCAATAAGGAAACATTAAATGACACATTAGACCAGATGGACTTAGCAGATATATATACAACATTCCATCCAAAAAACGCAGAATACACATTCTTTTCAAATGCACATGGAAAATTCTCCAGGATTGATCACATGTTAGGCCACAAAACGAATCTCAATACATTTAAGAAATTGAAATAATACCAAGAATCTTTTTTGATCACAAAGGTATGAAACTGGAAATCAACTACAGGAAGAAAATTAGAAAAGCCACAAATATGTAGAGATTAAACAAAGTATAAGTGAACAACTATTGAATCAATGAAGAAATCAAGGATAAATCAAAAAGAATACTTAGAGGCAAACGAAAATGAAAATACAACATGCCAAAATCTATGGGATACAGCAAAACCAGTTCTAAGAGGGAAGTTTATAGTAATACAGGCCTACCTCAACAAGAGAGAACAATCTCAAATAAAAATCTAATACACTTAAAGGAACTGGAAACAGTAGAACAAGTAAAGCCCAAAATCAGTAGAAGGAAGTAAATAATAAAATTCAGAGCAGTAATAAATGAAATAGAGACAAAAAAAATCAATGAAACTAAAAGCTGGTTCTTTGAAAACGGAAACAAAATTGACAAACCTTTAGCTAGAATAACCAAAGAAAAAGAGAAAGAAGGCTCAGATAAATAAAATGAGAAATGAAAGAGGAGAAATTGCAGTAAACACCTCAGAAATACAAAAGGTTATAAGAGACTACTACAAAAAGCTATACACCAACAAACTGGATAATCTTGAAGACATGGACAAATTCTTTGAATCATGCAACCTTCCAAAACTGAATCAAGATGAAATACCGAATTTCAATCAGAGTAAAGAGATCAAAACAATAATCAAAAACCACACAAATAATAAAAATCTAGGACCAGATGGCTTCCTAGTGAATTCTACCAAACATTCAAAGAAGACTTAATACCAATGCTTCTCAAACTCTTCCAAAAATTTGAAGAGGAAGGGAAGATTCCAAACTCATTCTACAAAGGCAACATTAGCCTGATACCAAAACCAGACAAGCCCAACACAAGAAAAGAAGACTAGAACCCAATATCACTGATGAATATGGGTGCAAAAATCCTCAACAAAATACTAGCAAATTGAATACAACAATCCATTAAAAAGATCACACAACATGATCAAGTGGGATTTATTCCAGGGATGCAGGGATGGTTCAACATCTGTAAATCTATCAACATGATACACCACATCAACAAAATGAAGAATAAAAATCATATGATCATCTCAATAGACACAGAGAAAGCATTTGACAAGACTCAGTATCCATTTATGACAAAAACTCCAAATAAAACAAGTATAGAAGGAATGTACCTCAACAAAATAAAGGCCATATATGATGAACCCACAGCTAATATAATACTCAATGTAGAAACACTGAAAGCTATCCTTTTAAGAACAGGAATGAAACAAGGATACTCACTCATTTAAAATAGTGATGGAAGTCTTAGCCAGAGCAGTCAAGCAAGAAAAAGAAATAAAATAGATCCACATTGGAAAGGAAGAAGTGCAACTGTCACTATTTGCAGATGATGTGATTTTATATTTAAAAAACTCTAGAGAATCCACTAAAAACTTTTAGAAATAATATATAAAGACAGTCAAGTTGCATGATGCAAAATCACCATTAAAAAAATCGGTTGTGT
Organism: Equus quagga; assembly: GCF_021613505.1. Taxonomy (NCBI): domain Eukaryota; kingdom Metazoa; phylum Chordata; class Mammalia; order Perissodactyla; family Equidae; genus Equus; species Equus quagga. The sequence goes on from NC_060267.1 coordinate 48,025,783, forward strand.
TTCTATACACCAAACAAAGAAGCAGAAAGAGAAATTAAGAATACAACCTCACTTACAATTGCACAAAAAGAATAAAATGCCTAGGAATAAACTTAACCAAAAAAGTGACAGATCTGTACACCAAAAACTATAAAACATTCTTGAAAGAAATCAAAGAAGACACATAGAAATGGAAAGATATTCCATGCTCTTGGATTGGAAGAATTAACATAGTTAAAATGTCTGTACTTTCTAAAGGAATCTACATATTCAATGCAATCCCTATCAAAGTTCCAATGACATTTTGCACAGAACTAGAACAAAGAATCCTAAAATTTATAGGGAACAACAAAGGGCCCCAAATCGGCAAAGGGTTCCTGAGAAAAAAGAACAAAGCTGGAGATATCACGCTCTCTGATTTCAAAATATACTACAATGCCATAGTAACCAAAACAGCATAGTACTGGTACAAAAAGAGACACACAGATCAATGGAACAGAGTTGAGAGGCCAGAAGTAAACCCACACATGAATGGAGAACTAATATTCGACAAGGGAGCCAAGAGCATACAATGGAGAAAGGAGAGTCTCTTCAATAAATGGTGTTGGGAAAACTGGACAGTCACATGCAAAAGAATGAAAATAGAACATTATTTTACACCATATACAAAAATTAACTCAAAATGGATTAAAGGCTTGAATGTAAGACATGTAACCATAAAAACCTTCTAGAAGAAAATATAGGCAGTGCGGTCTTTGGCATTAGTCTTAGGAGCATATTTTCAAGTACCATGTCTGGCCAGTTAAGGCAAACAATAAAGAGTATAAACAAGTGTGGCTATATCAATCTAAAAAGCTTCTTCACAGCAAAGGAAATCATCAATAAAATTAAAAGACAACCTAACAACAGGGAGAAGATATTTGCAAACTGTATATCTGATAAGCAGTTAATATCCAAAATATACAAAGAGCTCATAAATCTCAACAACAAAAAACTAACAACTCAATTAAAAAATGGGCAAAAGGTGTGAACAGACATTTCTCCAAAGAAGATGCACAGATGGCCAACAAGCACATTAAAGGATCTTCAACGTCATTGACTATCAGGGAAATGCAAATAAAAACTACTATGAGACATCAACTCACTCCCATCAGAATGGCTATAATTAAAAAGACAGGAAACAATAAGTGTTGGAGAGGATGTGGAGAGAACGGAATCCTCATAAACTGCTGGTAGGAGTGCAAACTTGTGCAGCCGTTATGGAAAACAGTATGGAGATTCCTCAAAAAATTAAAAATAGATCTACCATATGATCCAGCTATTCCATTGATGGGTATCTAGCCAAAAACATGAAAACACAAATGCACAAAAATATATGCACCCCTATGTTCATCACACTATTATTCACAATAGCCAAGACTTAGAAGCAAGCTCGCTGTCCACCAAAGGCCTAATGGATAGAGAAATGTGGTATACATACACAGTGGAATACTACTCAGCCATAAGAAATGATGAAATCCAGCCATTTGTAACAACATGGATGGGCTTTGAGGGCATTATGCTAAGTGAAATAAGTCAGAGGGAGAATGTCAAATAGCATATGATCTCACTCATAAGTAGAAAATTCAAACAATGACAAACAAACACACAGAAACAGAGACTGGATTGGTGGTTGTGAGTGGGGAAGTGGGGAGGGAAAATGTCCGACGGGGTGATTAGGCATATGTGTGCAGTGATGGATTGTAATTAGTCTTTGGGGAGTGAACATGCAATCCTACACAGAAGTCAAAACTTATAACAATGTTCACCTGAACTTTATATAATGTTATAAATCAGTTACCACAATTAAAAAAAAAAGAATTAAATTTTTTTTTTTAAATTGGTACTTTCTTAAATTCCTGTTGAGTTTCTTTTCCTCTCCCTAATTCTGATAGCTTTGTACAGTGGTAAAGATTGTCATATGGAGGCTTTCACCAAGGTCCTTGATCCGTGTACAAATAAGGAGTAAGCAATACGGGATAAAGTTTAAGGACATGGCCAATGAAACCAGGCCACTTGTGTGTAAATCCTACACGCACCGTATTAACCCTGTGACCTAGTTACAGAATCGTTCTGGCTTAGTTTTCTCTTCTGTAAAATCTGATAGAAATAGTATCTTATTTGTAAAGTTACTAGAAGATTATTTGAAAGGCACTTCCTAGCACATAACTATTCACTAAATATTAGTCATTGTTACTCAAAAACTTCATGCTTCAATTCCTTCACCTGTGACACAATGACCGTAATTATAGCCACCTAATAGAGTTGCTCAGAGGAATAAATAATATAATGCCTGAAGATCCTTAAAATAAATCCTAACTATATTGTGTTTCCAATATGTGATCTTTTAATATTTTGCTTCCCCAAACACTCAATAAAGTCTTATTTCCAAGAGAACTCAACCTCCAAAACTTTGTCTTCTTTCTTTCACCTATCAAAATCTCTTGTTTCAATAAATTCATTTTATCCAGGCATCACAAATGTAATCTTTTTACTGGACATGCATTTCCATTACGGAAATTAAGTTACGATTACTGTTATTTTTCTTATTGGTTAAGAACCCGATTCTCCTTCCCCAGTGTGATATTTTGGACATATATAAATGCTATATTTTTTTGGAATTGCATAAATTTTGAAAGGAATTGTCAAGTTTTGGCAAGATAACCTCTAACACTTCCTAGACTTTGGACAAGATGAAAGTTTTACAGGGTCCTGGGGAAGAAGAGACTGAAATGTCCTTTTCCTTCCAAAGTTGGAGCATCTCATTTGCATATGTGCACCTCTTACAGTTGAGAATGGAGAAAAATAATAGCAAAGCTTCTTAACACAATTTTCTCCAAAACTATTTTTTGCATATTTAAATCTTGCACAGAAAAGATGCCTGAAGTTTTACATGGGTCCATAATAAAGCCATGGGAATTACTTGGTAAGGTGAGCTTAGATCATAGCCCCCCAAAAACCACTCTTTTTTTCCCTGGTGAGTCTAGCTAAAGGTCTGTCAATTATGTTTATCTTTTCAAAGAATCAACTCTTACTTCATTGATGTTTTCTATTTTTTTTTTTTGTCATCTCTATTTCATTTATTCTTATTTTTATTATTTCCTTCCTTCTACTGATTTGGGATTTTTTCTTCTTTTTCTAGTTCCTTTAGGTGCAATTTTAGATTGTTTATTTGAGATTTTTCTTGTTTGTTGAGACAGGCCTGTATTGCTGTCTACTTCCCTCTTAGAACCACTTTTGCTGTATCCCATAGATTTTGGTATGTCCTATTTTCATTTTCATTTGTCTCCAGGTATTTTTTGATTTCTTTTTTCATTTCTTCATTGACTCAATTGTTATTCAGTTATATTTTGTTTAATCTCTACATATTTGTGGCTTTTCTGATTTTCTTCCTGTATTTGATTTCTAGTTTCATAACTTTGTATTCATAAAAGATTGTTGGCATTATTTCCATCCTCTTAAATGTTGTGAGACATTTTTGTGGGCTAATATCTAATCTATCCTGTAGAATGTTCCATTTGCTTTCTAAAAGAATATGTATTATGTGGTTTTTGAATGGAATGCTCTATATTTATCTGTTAAGTCCATCCTTTCTAATGTGTTATATAAGGCCAATGTTTCATAATTGATCTTTTGTTTGAGTGCTTTATCCATTGATGTAGGTGGAGTATTGAAATCTGCTACTATCGTTGTGTTAGTGCCTGTTTCTCCACTTATGTCTGCTAATAATTGCTTTATATATTTAGGTGCTTTTATGTTGAGTGCATAGATATTTACAAGTCTTGTATCCTCTTGGTGGATTGTTCTTTTTATCTCTATGTAGTGCCCTTCTTTATGTGTTGTTATAGTTTTTGTCTTAAAGTCTATTTTGTCTGATATAAGTATTGCTACCCTAGCTTTCTTTTCATTGCCAGTTGCATGGTGTATCTTTTCCTATCCCTTCACTTTCAGTTTGTGAGTGCCTTTATGTCTGAAGTATGCCTTTTGTATGCAGCATATAGATGGGTCTTGCTTTTTCATCTGATCAGCTTCCCTATGTCTTTCAATTGGAACATTTACTCCATTGACATTTAAAGTAGTTATTGATAAGTATGTACTTATTGCCATTTTGTTACTTTTTTCTTGATGTTTTAGATGTTCTTCTTTGTTCCTTTCTTCCTGTGCTCTCTTCCCTTGTGGTTTCATGGCTTGCTTTAGTATTATGTTTGGGTTCCTTTCTCTTAATTTTATTGTGTATTTATTATTGGTGTCTAGTTTGTGATTACCATGAGGTTCCTATATAATAAGCTACACAAATAGCAATCTATATTTTTTCTTTTTCTTTTTTTTTTTAGGAAGATTAGCCCTGACCTAACTGCTGCCAACCCTTCTCTTTTTGCTGAGGAATACTGGCCCTGAGCTAACATCTATGCCCATCTTCCTCTACGTTATATGTGGGATGTCTACCACAGCATAGCTTGCCAAGCAGTGCCATGTCTGAACCTGGGATCCAAACTGTTTGTTTAGTTCTTTTTCTTGGGATTCCTCCCGTTCCCTTATTTAGAACATCTTCCATTGTCTCCTCATTTTACCTGTTTCTCTGTGCTTATATGTATATTTTAGATAGGTCAGCTACATCTCCTTATCTTGAAGAGGTGGCCATATGTAAGAGATTCTTTATAAGTCTCAGCAATGTGCTTTCCTCTCATCACCAGTTCCAAATGTTCCAGGAATTTCCCCTGTGTGGGCTATGTGTGTCTTTCTATTATTGTAGGGTTGCTCTTACTGCAGGTGCACAAGAATGCTAGACTGTCTCCCTGGCCAGCAGGTTTTAAGGCTCAGCTGTGTGCTGCTGCTACAGCCCCAGTAGAGTTAGCTGCAAGCTCTAACAGCACATTCCTGCTGCAGTTTTCCTGTTAAGTAAGTGGGTCCCCAGCATAGCTTGTTGTCAGGGTCAGGGACTTAGAATTTCTGTAGGCCTCTGCCCTGCAAGGCTGTTGTCAGCCCTCCCAGTAACGCAGCTTTGTGGGGCTGGCCACAGGTGTGACAGTTTTTCCCTGTGCACACACCCCACCCCACTGAAGCAGACCTACTCACCCTGCCCCACCCACACACTCCACCAACACTTGTCCAGCCCTAGCATACTCTCTGTCCTGCAAATATGGACCCATTCACCTCATTGCAGTGGTCCCACACACCTTACCTATGCAGGCCTACAAATTTCCTGAAGATTTTCTGGTGGGTAGAGCCCATCTCTAGGGCAGGCTGCCTGCCCTGGGTGAGCTGGATTAAATGAGTGTTCTGCTGGATAGGGCAAACTCCTGTGCTAACAGATCAGGGAAAGAACTCCAATGACATCTTCCAAGGTGTGTGTCAGCATGCCTGCACTAGGTCACATTAATGGCTGTGGCTAATGTCTTAGTCCCTGGGGAGGTAGTCCCAGCCACATCCTGCCTCACTGAGAGGTGCCCAGAGCCTATCTAGTGAGTCTCTTTTCACCAAAGGACTGTGGACCTTTCTTTCTGGTGATATTTTGTTGCTTTCCAACGTGGGTAAATTTGAGCATGGGCCCTTTAAGAACAGGCTTTCCTTTCTTTTATGTTCAACAGCTTTTCTGGGGGTATTCCCCTTTGTTGTTGATAATAGCCAGCAGAGCCAGTTATGACACTCATCTTGGTTGGGCTGAATTCAAAAGCTGCTTATTGTGGCATAGCTCTCCCACTCAGATCCCCTCTCCTCCAGGGAATGCTTTGTACCTTAAGATTGCTCCTAGTCATGAAGTGCTGTGTCTAGAATGCGGCTTTTTCCTCTCCAGAAAGATATTTCTGCCTCTTCCACCTCAGTCAGCATTGTCCTTTGTTGTGGTTGTTCTTTTTATCTAGTTTCTGGTTCTTTCTCAGGGGTAATTGTTCCAAGGGTAGTTGCAAATTTGCTGTGTCTGTGGGAGGAGGTGAGTTCACAGTCCTCCCACACCATCATCTTGCCAGCAATCTCTTTTTGAACCTTGAAAAATAAAAAGCAAGAGACTTTTCCCTGTTACTGTGGCTCTAAGGGAAAGGCTTTCTGCAATGTGATTTTTGGCTTAGGAGGTATCAGATTTTGTGCTAAGTTGGGTGAAGAGAGTAGCATGCCACCAGTTATGACCACCTGCAGGAGGTATGAAAATCCCAGAAGTCAGAATATAAGATATCCACATACCCCGTACAGCTACATAGTTTTTCCCATGATTTTAATATTGTCAGAGATAACCTTCTTTGCATAGTACCTGAATTAGTTAACAAATTAAAGAAATACTATTCCATGATAGAAAAACATTGCCTAGATTTAAAGTGCCAGTTACTAATATGAATAGACAAATAAGAATCACCAAACTTTTTGAGGAGAAAATCACCAACTAGAAGTATAGGAGAATAAGTCTAAACAGGAAATTAAAGGATCAAAGACAAGATTTCCAAACAAAAATAACTAGGGTTCCTGGGAGTATATTGGGGAAATGATGGTTTTTGTGTGTATTGTTAAATCTGTCTTCATCTCAACAGCTGCTATTCTCATATAATACAGCAACTAGAACAAGCAGCATGTAATGATTGAAGAGTTTGAGTCTGAACCCTTCTCCTCTTCTTAGATATTCAGCATAAATAACAAATAGAAAAATAAGAAACAAGGCATGAGGGATGGGGAATCTCCTATAAACCATCAGGAAGATTGAAATTTTGTGAAGATTGGTGGCAAAATACAAATACAATACTATAAATATAAATTATAATTATAATATATGAATAAAAAATAGAAATAGAAAACTTCTAGAGATATTCTCAAACCAGCTGTGTAGGATTTGGAAGCCACAATTGAAAATTGCAAGTCATGTTAAAAAATAAAAGTGAATGATGTAATTGTTGAATACAGATTATAAACTATAATTATTTAAAGTCAATAAAATATAAGAGATAGAAATAAACACATTGAAAAAGAAGTTAGTGTCTAAGAGTCGAGGTTGGGAGGAGGCAGAGAAATTTGGAAAAGTCACAAATAGGAATTCTAGAAATTAAAGCAAAATCTTTCCAGTGAAAATCAGTGGAGTGGTTGAAGAACAGGTTAAAAATGTTTACAAAGAAAGTAAGTGAATTGAAAGAACAATCGAAGAAAAGAGAAATTGTAGAAACTACAAAAGATACTAAGACATGAAGGTTAAAATTTCCAGGATGGAAAGACAGGAAAAATGAGGACAAGTAACAGAAGAGACCACAACTGATTTTATTCAGGATTGATAATGCATATGATACTCAGATTCAAGAAGCACAATTCACCACTATCAGAAAACAAACATTTACAAAACATCTGGCTGCATTATAGTAAAACTGCTTCAAATTCCTCCTTCTATTTTGTTTTAAATCTGTCACATCAGATCTTTGCCCCAATGGCATGCTGAAACTATTTCACATTTTGTAAATCCATTAACAAATTCTCATAGTAGTTGAATTAGCAGCAGCTTTAGACACAGTGGATCACTCCTGCCTCAGGGAAAACTTTTCTTCACTTGGCACCCAAGGCAATACATTTTCTTAGGATATTTATTCTTATCTCGTTGCTATGCCTTTCAGCCTTACTGCTGATTTCCACTCTTCTTAACCTCTGAGTGTCACAGGACTCAGTCCTTGGACTTTCTCTTTTTTGTATCTACATTAATTTCCTTGGTGACACTATCAGTCCCTTTGCTTTAAGCACAACATATAATCTGAAAAGCCCAATTTTTTACTTTCTAGCCGAAATCTCACCATTTAACTCAGAACTTAGATATCTGAGTTCCTATTCAACAGTTCCACTTATATGTTTAATAGATAATTCATACTTGACATGTCCAACCTAAAAACAAACTCCTAATCTCTCTATCCCACACTCACTTCATGCATATTCTTTCTCAACTCATTTAATAGAAACACATTTCCAGTTCCTCAAAGCAAAAATCGTACTTCCTGACTCCTTTTTCTTTCTTTCTCAGACAACATTTTACATAAAAGAGTTCTGCTAACTCGAACTTCAAAATATGCCAGACTCCAATCACTTCTCACCATTTCCACTGTTTACCCTGGTCCAAGCCACCATCATCTCTTGCCAGAGTTATTTTAAGGACCTCCCTATTTCATACTTTAATCTCTGTATTTCATGTCTGTAGCCAAATTGACACCATTAAAATATAGTCAGATCATGTCACTCATCTGTTCAAACCTAGGAGTTGCTCTCCGTGCTTCTCCATGAAGAAGATAAAGCCTTACAAAAGTCTGGATGATCTGAGCCCTGTCACCTCTTACATCTTATCCTCTAGTACAGTGTTTTCAACATTTTTTTTCATTATCACCCCCAACCTCAACTCACTAAGGAGCCTTTACAGACATATTTTCTTAACCCATTCCCATGAAAATTCAAAACCACAAATATGCTACACCATTCTTTATGTACTTTACATATATCTGTGCTTTATACATTAAAATTAAGGATCTTTTCAATACCTTCAAGAATCAATTTTTGTCCCCTTGTCAGTGATATCACCTCTATTGAGAATGCATGCTCTAGCGCTATTCCCTTCATTCACTCTGCTTCAACCATATCAGCCTCCTTGCTGGTCCTTAGGTATGTCAGGCATGCTTCTTCAATAGGAAATTTTATTAGTTATTTGCTCTATGAGAAATGTTCTCCATTTATCTACATTACTAATTTCCTCACCTAATTCATGTGTTTGTCATAGTATTACCTCCTCAGGGAGTCACACTTGAGTTGCAGTTCCCTCTCACAGGTGGCTCCCACAATTCCTCTTACTCTTTACATCTTCAAAGACTCTATTTCCAAATAAAGTCATGTTCACAGGCTCTGAGTGGACATTAATTTGCTGGGGAAAGGGAGCGTGACCCTGTTGAGTACAGGGTGAAAACCAGAAAATGACCAAAAATAGCAGGTTTAATGTCCAAGTCTTTCATTTTAGTATCATTGTAACTGGAAATACTATTTGCTTTGGTGTTTGTGAAAACTTGATTTCAACATATATATATTAAATGTTGTCAGAGTGATGTGAAGGCTCTCAGAAGAGAGGGGGAAAAGTGTCCAGAACATGAAATCAGAAGCAACAGTTCACCTAGTATTCATCTCTCCATGGCATTTCAAATCTTTAAACATTCTTAACTCTTTGAAATATAACAACCAGAAAACCAAATATGTTAATTTTAGTAGATAGTAATGATAAATATTTTGGAATAATTACTTCATACATATGTACACCTATATCACATTTTGTATGACACATTTCTGAATTTTATTAACATTGTATGTTTTCTTCTTTCTACAGATTAAACTCTTCTCTCATTTTAGGGGTCAATAAAACATAGTATACAACATTCAAATGACACAGACCAATATATGAGTATAGCAAAAGATGAAAGATAATAGACATCAGTCAACTAGAATTTCTTCCATAAAGGGGTGGGTAAATCCACAAGATATGGAACTGATGATGTAAAATTATAGGATCTCATCTGTGTAGAAATTATTTAGCTGTTTTATGGCTAATACAAAATAATACAATATGATTTTCCTTAACTAGACTATGATTTCTCTGACAGTCAATTTCTGTTTAGAAATTGTCAAAATATTAATTTGATTTAGAGATAAATCGTATTTGTAATATAGTTCATTCTTCTAGGAATTAGGTTTATAATTTATACCATTTACAATGTGTTTCTTTCATTACCTGCTGAAGCTGTTCATCTGTTCTTTTAAGTCATCACTTGTCAATACTGATTTATTTGAGTTACATTTAAACTAACCTGATCCAAAGCAGAGAGACTTGACTGAATTGTAATTTTTTGCCGATTTGTGTTTGCAAGTTTTAGAAGACCATGTTTACGTTATCCTATAACATTTAATGATTCTGATAGCTTAGGGACAAAGGGAAAAGGCAGAGGAGAGAAAATATAACTAGAAAAAGAATGGCAAAAAACCACAATGATGGGCCAGCCTGGTGGCGCAGCAGTTAAGTTCTCAAATTCTGGGGTTCAGATCCCAGGTGTGGACCTACTACTGCTTGGCAAGCCATGCTGTGGCAGCCATCCCACATATAAAGTAGAGGAAGATGGGCACAGATGTTAGCTCAGGGCCAGTCATTCTCAGCAAAAAGAGGAGGATTGGCAGCAGATTTTAGCTCAGGGCTAATCTTCCTCAAAAAAAAAAATACATAAAAATTTTAAAAAGATTTTTTAAATCATGATGAGTAAACATGATACCTGAGGTTACGTAATTTTCTTTTTTAGTGAATATTTCCCACATAAGTCATTTTAGACTAACTACACAGCAAGGCCAATTGGTTAAAAAGTAAACACATTGATCAGATTTTTTTCTCTGTCAAATGATGTAATGGAAATAATTTCCTTGGTGCCACAAACACATTTCTTTATTTTATTAGTTTAAAAAATTAGTTATGGCATGAAGATCAAACTTATAACTCAAAATAACTCAGCCTTGTTGTCTCATAATAGGATAACTTCTGCTAACCTTTTTTCCTAATGAGCAAGCATATTACTCACTTAGGGAAAGTTGATCATGTTAGCTTTTTTGTTCTTTTGTGTTGATGAATTGCAGATTTTTAATACCCTGTTACGGAACCTGAAGTGAGTTTGCTCACCCATTGTGCAGCAAGCCAATCTCTGACAGCGGGTGTGGTGGAAGAAAGTAGGAATTTTATTTTTGCACAGCACTGAGCAAGGAGACAGGGCAGCTAATGCTTAAATCCCAAACTCTCCGAAGAGCTAAAAGGAAGGGTTTTTATTTGGGGTTTTAGGTAAGGGAGGGGAAGTCTATGGCCTTGCTGGTCGGAGCTTTCCCACCAGCCTGTCTTTGGCCTTGAGACCGTTTGCAGAGAGGAGGAAGCCTGTGACTTTGCCGGTCAGCAGCTTTCCCACGAGCCTGTATCTCTCTGCCTGGAGGAGATAATCCAGGTGCTTGTCCTTGATGGTGTCTGTCTCCATGGAGGATAGTGGATTCTGGAGCCAGGAAGCCAGAGAGTAAGCAGGGAATGAGTGTTTTGGTTTTAACCCCATATATGTTGGGTTTAATGTGGGGAAACTGATATCCGGGTCAGTATCAACCCCGTACTTTTATGACATAATTTTCTGACCTCGATTTTACTTCTCAGAATGCAACACAGTAATAAGTAATGGAATCATTTGTAAGGCTTTTATAAGGTACACTTAAAGAATGAGATAAAACATATTATGTGATTTTCTAATAGAGCTTTGTATTCAGTAGGATTGCATATCAATTGGATTGTTGTTAATCTGTGAATTATGTCTTTACCTCTTTGTGGGTGAGAATATTTAAGTTCTACTCTTTTAGTAAATTTCAGTTATGAACAATACAGTATCATTGACTATAGCGACCATGTTATACACTAGATCCACAAACTTTATTCATCTTATAACTGAAAATTTGTACTCTTTTACTAGCCTCTTCACTATTTTCTCCACCCCCAGTCCCTGGTAACCATTTTTCTACTCTTTGTTTCTATGAGTTGGATTTTTTTTTTTTTTAGATTTTATATATAAATGTTACCATGTAGTTTTTGTCTTTCTTTGTCTGGCTTATTCACTTCACATAATGCCTTCTCAGTTCATCCTTGTCACATATGACATTTCCTTTTTCTTATGGTTGAATAACAATCCATTGTATACATAGCCACATTTATTTATCCATTCATCCATTGATAGATACTTAGGTTGTTTCCATACCTCATTATTGTGAATAATGCTGCAATGAACATGGGAGTACAGGTATCTCTTGGAGATAATGGAGTCATTTCCTTGGGATATATGCCCACAAGTTGGATTGTTGGATCATAAGGTACTTTCCATTTTTAATTTCTTTAAGAATTATAGGTAAACATTCCCTCTTTCCTTGATACAAGATGAGGAATGATAAAAATAATTCTATTTGATACAAACTAGGTCATTTAGATGTAATGTTTTCTTTCTTTTGATGTTCATGTGTCATTTAAGATTTTTTTTTGAGGAAGATTAGCCCTGAGCTAACTGATCCTTTTTTTTTTTTTTTTTTTGCTGAGGAAGACTGGCCCTGAGGTAACATCCATGCCCATCTTCCTCTACGTTATATGTCGGATGCCTACCACAGCATGGTGTGCCAAGCAGTGCCATGTCCGCACCTGGGATCTGAACCTGCGAACCCCAGGCTGCTGAAGCAGAACATGCAAACTTAACCGCTGCGCCACTGGGCTGGCCCAAGATGTTCTTTTAAAAGCCTACTTTTTCGGCCACTCCCACTTTTTGGTTAACTTAGATTTTCAAAAATTATCTTTCTCTTCCCCCTACATAGTTAGACTTGGGCTTTTGTCATTTACCACAAATATTACTATTAAAATACAGACAATTAATTATAATTGGAGGATGAATCAATGAATAATATTTCAATCTCTGCCATGGTGATATAGTTCAATATTGTTTAACCTGTTAGCCTTCCCAGAGACTTTTTTTTTCAGGGGATATCTAAATAACTTATTTATGAATAATCAAATTGAATGCAGGAATTTTAAATACTAACGCAGAGAAATTGAGACAAAGATGTTTGGGAATTGATGATCATTGTGACAGTTACAATAAGGTTGAAAATGGAGTCATTCTTCTGAATAATTAGTGACAAATATCATTAAATATCTATTGTTAATGGGATTATGATTTTAGAATTTTTTCCACTATAATAGAAATGACATTGAGAGTAAAGGAAAAAGAGTATGAAATCCCCAAATTTAGCAATCTTGTTTAAAAGTAGAACTTAAACATCTAAGATACTCTCAACAAGGTCTAAGTTTTTAGTGTTTGTGATTGAGATGGAAGCAAGTTAATACCACAAATGATGAAGGCTCTCCCTTGATATCTTTTAGAATATAAAAACCATTTCTCAGAGGCACTTGCTGATGGACTCACTACAAGCTCCATCTCCTCTATTCTGACAGTGTGTGAGGAGATAAAATGCCTTCAAAATAGCCCAAGTGTAAGAATTTCCTGTTCAAACCATAAGTACCACATTGATGAGAAATCTACTTTGTCCACTATCTCCACTCTGAGCCTTCACAGGGCAGTCTGTGAAGACCACAGCTATTGTTTGCTTGAAAGTGTAACCTCGTCTCCAACTAGAGAATGCACGACTCTCTGACCAACAGAGGTATGTGACATTACTCTCCTTTCTCTCTACTAGCCCTTTCTCATTTAGTGAGAGGTTACAAATGCTACATATGATGCCACAATTAATATGTAATCAAATCAAAAAGAAAATCGATATCTTTATTTGAATAATTCAGGGCCAAAAACAAGCATAAAATATGAAATATTTTGAAGGATTTCATAAATATTGAAATTCTTGCCTGCAGAGAACTAGTCAAGTGCATACACATATGCATAATTTGATTTATAAATCAATATAATTTAAGGAAGAATCCCATAAGGATCATGACAATGAATAGCTAATGTATATCTTATAATCAGTATAGATATTATTTTATATTTAGCCAGCTTTTAAAAATAGATTCTTAAGATGCTCTCATCCTAAGGTGAAACATAATCCTCCATACACTTATTTAGAAACAATAAAAGTAGTGCGATTTTTAATAAAAATCAGAATGAAGTATTTCCAGAAAATGCTGATTTAAACTAATTATAAAAAATCAAAAGACTTTAAAAAATTGACCAAAACATTGCAAAAAAAAAAAGGGTACCACACCGATAAAGAAACTCCTGTCTAATGAATTGTTATATTGTCTAACTGATATGGTTCAGAAATAATAAATTGGTAACTGTTAAAACAATAATTAAAATAACTAACATTATTGAGACGTTATAATGCCAGACTATTAAGTGTTTTATATGCATTATATCATACATATATTTATTCTCATTTTAGGTTATAAAACTAGGTTGCTAGTTTTATAGCAACTTTGTTTTTTAAAAGATTTTATCTTTTTCCTTTTTTCTCCCCAAAGCCCCCTGGTACATAGTTGTGTATTCTTAGTTGTGGGTCCTTCTAGTTGTGGCATGTGGGATGCCGCCTCAGCATGGTTTGATGAGCAGTGCCATGTCTGCGCCCAGGATTCGTACCAACGAAACACTGGGCCGCCTGCAGCAGAGCGAGGGAACTTAACCACTCGGCCATGGGGCCAGCCCCCTAAGTAACTTTTTAAAGATCACATGTTGTAAGTTTCAAACCCAGAATTAATTCCAGATCTAACTGACTACAGAGCTCATTAACTGAATTATTAAATTGCGTTATCTGATTTATTACAATTGCTTGCACAACTTAAGCTGCACTTACTGACTTTGACAGCTGTAGAATCTTTCTGCAAGTTTGCACAAACTGTGTTCTTCCATAAATATCTACACTTCTATCATTTTATGGTTTCATACCTTCGCTGTTAAATCAATTGCCAATTACTTGTGCAAAATAATATTTTTCTAAATTCCTTTTTATATTGTTTTGTTTTCCTTATTTATTAGGTTTTGGATAAGTTTAGTGTGTCATGTATAAGTGTTAAACATATAAAATATTTCTTTAAAATTGTAATGGTTCCTCAAAAATACACAATTATTCAAAATAAAACATCATTTGGTAACACCTCATCCACTTTTAATAAAGAAATGTAAGTCACTAAATAAAAGTAATTTAGTGCAGGAATTACTGTATATGCTAACACTACTATTCCCGCAACTTTAAAACACTCAATCTTTAACCATTAACATGTTTAAAAATTGGTGCTTTTTTTTCCCAATGCAGCATTTTAATTTTAACAGTTATTCTAATACTGTTAAAGTGTTTCTGTGGAATCCGACTTTAAATTAATAAGGATATTATTATGCATCAACTTCTTTATTCCTCTCTAATTTATTGCTCTTCATTACTCGAACCAAGAATATTGTGTCAAATATAGTATATCATTTTAAAAACTATCTGAGCAACCCTATCATGAAACACTTATGTAAACCCTAAGGAAATTAGAACGAGACTTTTACATTGTTCAACTGCAGAATGAGTACTATTACTCACCCCACACTCATTTGACGATACTAGAGATCTCGTCATTGTATACATCATCTATTAACTAAAGTAAAGTCATCATTGAGGACAGCCTTTGTCATTAGTCAGCTGCAGAGATGGATAACCAAAGAGAAAACTGTTCAGAACTGAAACCGGTTATGGACTCAAGGAGATATCAAATGAAAGGTAAGAACACTAAGATCCATTTCAGTAACTGAACAGGAAATAACTTATGTGGAATTAAACCTTTAAAATGTTTCTAGGATCTTCAAGAGAATGACAAGAATGACCACTACAAAGGTAAAACATTTGATAGACACACAGTATAACTGTTCTAGGATGTGCAGCTGGGGTGCAGAGGTTTGGGAAAAGGGTAGAGAATAAGCTCAGGTAGTTTTTATTTGTGAGGATCAGAGCTTGAAGCAGGAACACAATATTCTAAGATGAAATCTGAGGACTAATTTTTTTCAAGCATTGTTGTAATTTGTAGTCTTTGACCAACAATTCCTGGAGGATTACATTTACTGAAAATGCTGTAGAATATTCTGAAAGAAAGATTACAATGGTAGATATGGGTTTTGGATCCAAGTTTTCTGTATGTGATCCCCTGTGAATGTGGGTTCTCTTGTATGTAAACTGTCTAAACAAATGCCTCCCTCTCTCCTTTCTCAGTGTTTTGATTTCTCTCCCTGTAGATTTACCACCATCTCCAGAGAAGCTAATTGCTGGGATCTTGGGAATCATCTGCCTTGTCTTAATGTACACTGTAGTACAAATGATACTCTTTAGTCACTGTAAGTAAATTTTGAAAAATTATACGAAGATTTTTCACTTTATTGATGGTCAGTGCCTCTATCCATTTCATAATATTGTGATATAGAATTCTCATTTTAATGTATGCATTTAGACTAAATGTAGAATGAATATTCTGAATTTGTCAAATTATAAATAACAGGATGATTGCAGAGAGTATTACACATAAATATATATATATATATCTGATTTCTTAACTCAAAGACATGCTTTAAGAGACTGAACAACCTTATTGAGAAACGTAAATTAATTCTTGAGATTGGTTAAACCAAGTAATGTAAAAGATGGTGAAGTTGGTCCTTTAGGATTTTGAAATATTTTTCCCCCAATCTTCGTTACTTCATTAGTTTTTTGGTAAAGTCATATTTTTCCAGATTATTCTAATTCTAAACAATACATCAATTTCAAGGTAAGAAACTAAAATTATTATGAGTTATTTAGATCAATCAATATTAATTTCTGTAATAATTACTTTAATATTTCTAGCTACTGTAATCTTGGAGCAGAATAATTCATCCCTGATAACAAGGAGCCAAAAAGGTATACAATAATTTTCAAAGTTCTGATATTAGTATAGTTTTTATTTTGTCTCTATCTTACGCTAGTGAAGAGTGATAATAGATTTTTGGGGGACAACGAATTGTCAGGTAACAAATGTTCATAAAAATGATGAGAGTAGAGTATTCCTTCTTATGCAACAATATGAAGATATATTCATTTAAAATCACAATACCCATTGTTTTAGATTGGCCTAAATTTTCTACTGATAAGAGATAACACTACTACTCTAAAAAGTGGTTTTGTTTATTGAATTTCAGGACATATGTAGAGTGAATATTTTTGTGCATTTATTTTTTATGAGCATATAAATTAGGGGATGAGAGGCTGACCCTTCTCTGTACGTGTGTGTATGAGTGTGATCTGTTTTATATATACAAGCCTGTGAGTTTGAATAGGTGTTATGTACATATATGTTTCTACCTATGGAAATATGTAAGTTAATTTTCATTTATTAAAATTCAAATTGTTTTTAGATAATAATTCATAACCTTTCTTCAGCACATCATTGTCGTCGTTGTCCAGAGGAGTGGTTAACCTATTCCAACAATTGCTATTACATTAGTATTGAAAGAAAAGCATGGAATGAGAGTCTGATGGCCTGTACTTCTAAGAACTCTAATCTGCTTTATATAGATAATGAAGAAGAAATGGTAAGGTTGTTAATGTTTTTAACATTTTATTAAAAGCAAATTTCAGTTAACGTGGTATTTGTAGGTCATCCATAACTTTGTACATATTTGTAGTTTTTATTTTAAAGTCTGTTACTATTCCATAGTTGGACTTAATAATATTTTACTTATATGTTTATATCACTAATGTGCATTTAATAATTTCCAGTTCTCACTTTTCATAGAAAAGCTGTTTTGAAAAATGCCTTTTGTTCTAAAATAAATTTTACTGTTCAATTTTACCATACATCAAGGAAACTCAACATATCACAATTGTTCAGGTTGATTACAAAGTGAATAGAACCATGTAATTACAAATAAGGTCATGAAATAGATGTCCAGACCTCCAGCAGCCCCACCCCTGAGTACTGTCATCACTTCTCTTCCCTCCTCACTTAGCCACTATTCTGATTTTTAATATTATAAATTATCGTTGCTTAATTTTAAACTTTATATAAATGGGACATTCAGTATACATTTTTATATGTGTCTCCTTTTACTCCCACATGATATATAGCAATTCATTCATATTATTACATTTATCTTAGTTCATTAATTTTCACTTCTGTATTATGTTATATTAATGTGACATTTTTAATCTATTCTGCTGAGATAGAAATTTAGTTGCTTTTTAATATCTAGCTATTATAAATGCCTATATAATGAAAATCCTCGTGTATGCATTTTCCCATGCATATTGTTTTTGTAATTTATGTATTATATACAAATGAATCAGATATAATAAACTATATTATAGAATATAAATATACTTACAATAATATAATAATAATTTACAAATACACTTACGTTAATTGTATTTCTGTATGGTTATAATATATTATCCTCTGCACCATAGTGAAATTGCAGGGTCATAAATATACGTATATGTCAAATTTATTAAATTATTTCCAAATTTTTCTAGTTTGTTGTGTAAATACACATTTTACTCAATGGTCCCTTGTTCCAAAAACTTAGTACTCTCAGAAATTCATATTGTAAGTTCTGATTGTTATATAATTATCTTGATCACTTTAAAAAGCATTTTCCTGAGAACTGTTAAATTCAACACATTTTTCTGGACTCTTAATCACTAGGATAGTCTCTTTTGTGAGAATGAGAAGTGCCTGTTCGTGTCTCTTGCCCATTTCTCCTATGTGGTGTCCATCTTTTTCCTTCTTAGAACTTCTTGTTATACTTTGGATATGAGCTCTTTTTTGATTTTATGAGATGTAAATAGCTTTTTTGACTCTGTGACTTACAGTTTTACCCTCATATTGGAGTCTTTTAATGGCCAGAATTTTTTTAACGTTATAAAATATTATTCCTGGGAAGAATAGGGAAAAGTAGTATCCACTCCTCTTTTCAGAACAGGAAGTCTGATCTGTACCAGTTTTAATTTGAATTTTCCTGAGACTAATAGTGTTGAACATGTTTTCATGTATTTATTTATTTGCAATCCACGTATCTTTTTTGGTGAAGTATCTATTGAAATATTTTCTTTTTTGGTTTGTATTTTGAGAGTTCTTTATGTGTCCTTGTTCAAATCTTTTATCAGATATCTGGTTTGCAAATATTTTCTCCAAGTTTACTACTTGAAATCTCCACCTAACCCAAGGTTGTGTAGGTTTTTCTAATATATCTTTTTGAAGTTTTGTTGTTTACACTTTAGTTTATGACCGTTTTTCAGCTTATTTTTGTATATAGTGTGAGGTATGGATAAAATTATTATTTATTTTTTATTTTGCATATCAACAACCAATTGTTTCTGCAACATTTGTTGAAAAGACTTTAGTTTCCTCATTGAATAATTTTGCATCTTTGTTGAAGTCTGCTTTCTATAAATGTGTGGGTATAGTATCGCAATTTCTAACTTCTTTCATTAATCTAGTTATCTGTTTTTATGCCAAATCCATACTTTAAACGCTGTGCTTTTTTTTACAGTAGGTGTATATTAGTTCTTCTTTTTAAAAGCCATCTTGTCTATTCTAAATCTTGCATGATGTTTCCTTTTTTATTCCTATCTTTCTAAAAGATTCTATTGCTTCTTCTCAATGCAAGTATGAATGTCAATTTTATTAAATGCCTTCTGTAACAAAGTAATCATATTTTTTCTTCTTTATTCTGTTAATGTATTGGATTAATTTTATGGAATTTCAAATGTAAATCCAACCTAATACTGCCTCAATAAATCCACTTATGTCATAGTCCGTTATTTTTATATATTGCTGGAATTCTTAATAACTATGTATAATTGCTGCTGGTATGTAATTTCATTTTTTGTGTGTGATATGCCCATCAAAATGCATGTACCACACACATTTTATTAGCCTCATTCATCTTCGTGGATGTGTTTTCACTCTTCTCTACCCTGCAAGAGATTTTGTAGTCTTAGCATTATATTTCTCATTGTAAATATTGCTTACATCAACATTGAAATGATCTGCAACTGAGTGTGGAAATTTTTTTGATATTTATAGATAAAATTCTATTAGAAGTTGTAAGACAATTCTGGTATCTTTATTTCTTTTTGTTTTAGTTTTCACAAGCTGTATTTGTTAGGATTTTTTCCATTTTATGTTTATTTTAAGATGTGTTTACATATTTTTATAACATTCTCTTAGGATAGTGGTATTGAGTATAATATACATACAAATGGATGCGCTTGTTATATATACCAACAGACTGCAGAATTTTCATCAAGTGTAACTATAATCTAGAATGAGAAAATGAGTTTTGCAAGCACTAAAAAATGACCCCCTCCTGTTCTTTTCTGCAAAAAATAATAATTTATAGATATGGAATCATGTAGTATATATTCTTTATTTTTGGCATTTTCAGGAAAGCTAAACTTGTGAGATTCACCCATATTTTTGCACGAAATTGTAGATGGTCCATACCTCCTTGGTGCCATTGTCTAATTATACTATAATGCACTTATCCATTCTATTGCTGATGCTCAAGGGTATTTTGAACATTGTTGCATTTGGAGCTACCATGAGTTATTCTACTATACAGATTTCAGCATAAACTTTTGACTAAAAATATATTTATCATTTCTTCCTTCTATAACTTTAATTGACTCTTCCTTTTATAGCTTCTTGAGAGGGAAGCTTCTCAGATCATTCATTTTAGAATATTCTTCCTTTTGAACATGAGACAGAGATATGAGTTGTCTCTAAGTACTACTTTAGTTCCAACCTAAAATTTTTATATATTCTCATTTTATTATCATTCATATCTGTGCCCATCTTCTAACATCTGTGCCAATCTTCCTCTATTTTGTACATGGGATGCTGCCACAGCATGGCTTGATGAGTGTTGTGTAGGTCCACACCTGGGACCCGAACCTGGGAATCCCCAAGCCACCAAAGCAGAGTGCACGAACTTAACCACTATGCCACCAGGCCAGCCCCATCGCCTATTTCTGCCTTTGAATCTGAAGTCTGTTTGTTATAGAAAACATATAGATGGATCTTACCTTTTTATTCAGTATGACAATTTCTATCTTTTGATTGGAATGTTTATTCATTCACATTTAATGTAATTATTGGTATAGTTGGATTTAGGTCTGCTGTTTTACTATTTATTCTATGTTTATATCTCTTGTTCTTTCTTCCACCTTTCCTGACATCTTTTGTGTTAAATACATATTATTTTAGTGTTCCAATTTAATTCCTTTATTGATAGTTTGACTATATTTTTTTAATTATTTTCCTAGTAGTTGCTGAGGATGTTACAATTATATCTTTAACTGTTCACCATCTACTCAAGTTAATTCTGACTAAATTCCAGTAAAATATAGAAATTTAGCATCAACATAGCTCCATTTTGTCTCTGCCTCCTTTGTTATCTTACGATTGCTTCTAACAGTGCTGTACTGAAGCCAGCTAGCACAGGTTTGTGAACACTAATTATACACATCCTTTCTAGTACTGCATTCATTATTTCACATTCGTCAGTTGAAATGAACCATTCTAGGTGTCTTTGCAAGACAGAAATCTACAAATGTTAAAAAATAAGGTTTTACTCCCCTCACCCAAAGGCATCCACATACCAGCACAAAGTATCACCCATATATGTTATAGACCCAATCATACAGTATTATAATGATTACTTTAAATAATCTTATTTTTAGAAGAAATTCAGAGAAGAAAACACACATACACAACAACCCTTATTTACCCACATATTTACCATTTCTGCTACTCTTCATCCCTTCTTATGGATATGAGTTATCCTCCAGTATCATTTACTTTTAGCCTGAAGAATATTTTTGGAGGGCAGGTCAGTTAACAAGAAAATCTGTTTTGTGTATGCTGTAAGATCCTATTTCATCTTCTTTATTGAAGGATTCTTTTGCTGAATTTAGAATTCTTGTTTGACAAAGCTTTTTTTTTCTTTGCAGTACATTCAGCTCTTTGAGTATGTCATTCCCCGCCTTCTATTCTTCATTGCTTCTAATGAGAATGCATCTGCTAATTGTATTGTTATTTTCTTATATGTAATGGATGGTTTTTCTCTTGCTGATTTTAAGATTACCTCTTTCATGTTTTTTTTGCTTTTTATTTTATTTTTCAAATTTTGTAGTAAAAAAAGAACACGTAACATAAAATTTACCTTACGACCCATTTAAAAAAAATAACTATATTTTCTAAGAGCAGTTTTAGGTTTCCAACTAAGTTGAGACAAGGTACAGAGATTTCCCATACACTCCTACTGTCTACGCATGCATAGCTTCTCCCATTATCAATATCTCCCACCAGAGTGGTACATATGCTACAATTGATGTACCTATGTTGATACATTTTTATCACCCAAAGATTGTAATATACATTAAGGTTGACTCTTGGTGGTGTACATTTCATGAGTTTGGACAAAAATATAATGACATGTATGCACCATTATAGAATTATAGAGAATACTTTCACTGCCCTAAAAATCCTCTTTGCTCTACCTATTAATTGTTCCCTTCCCTCTAACCCTGATAATCACTGATCTTTTTACTGTCTCCACGCTATTGTCTTTTTTAGAATGTCATAAAGTTTACTCATACAATATCTTTCATCTTATCCATTACATTTTAACTATATCATACATCTTAACCATTTTTAAGTGTACCGTTTATCATTGTTGACTATATTTGCCTTGCTGTGCAACAGTTCTCTAGAACTTTTTCTCCTCATAAAACTGAAACTCTGTACACATTGACCAATAATTCCCCTTGGTCCACTAAACCCCCAACCCTTAGCAATAACCATTCTACTTTCTGTTTCCCTGAGTTTGTCTACTTTAGACACCTCATATTATTGGAATCATTTGGATTTTTTTGTGACTGGCTTATTTCACTTAGCTTAATAGCCTGGAGTTTCATCCATGTTGTATTATGTGACTAGATTTCCTTCTTTTTAAGGCTGAATAATATTGCATTATATATATATACTGTATTTTCTTCATTCATCCATCAGTGGAAATTTGGTTGCTTCTACATCTTGGTTATGGTGAATAATTCTGCAATGAACATAAGTGTGCAAATATCTCTTTGAGATCTTGCTTTTGATTCCTTTGGATATATTTTCACTTGTGGGATTGCTGATTCATATGGTAATTCTATTTTTAATTTTTTGAGAATATTCCATGCTGTTTTCCATAATGGCTGACCAATTTACATTCCTACCAACAGTATACAAAGGTTCTTTTTTCTCCACATTCTCCTCAGTACTTGTTATTTTCTGAGTTTTTTATAGTAGCTGTCCTAATGGGTATAAGGTGATATTTAATTGTGGTTTTGATTTGCATTTCTCTAATAATTAATGATATTGAGCATATTTTCATGTTTGGTCATTTGCACATCTTCTTTGGAAAATTCTCTGAATTTGCCCAATTTATAATTGAGTTATTTGGTTTTAAATTGTTGCACTACAGAGGTTCCTTATATATTTTGGATATTAACTCCTTATCAGATATGATATTTAAATATTTTCTCCTATTCTGGACCTTGTCTTTTCACTCGTGATTGTGTCCTGTGATGCAGAGTGTTTCAGTTTGATGTAGTCCCATTTGTCTACTTTTACTTTTGTTGCCTGTGCTTTTATTGTGCATCCAAGAAATCATTGCCAAATACAGTGTCATTACCTTCCCCCGCATGTTTTCTTCCAGGAATTTTAGGTCTTATGTTTAGGTCTTTAATCCATTTTGAGTTACCTTTTGTATATGGTGTAATGTAAACTTCCAGCTTCATTATTTTGCATGAAAATAGTCAGCTTTTCCAGCACCATTTGTGGAAGATACTATCCTTTCTCCATTGAATGTTCTTGACACCCTTGTAGAAAATCATTAGACCTTGTAGAAAATCATTATAAATGGGTTTATTTCTGGATATATTGTTGAGTTGTTGTTTCTGTGAGGGAATGAGGGTCTGCGGCTTCCTGTTCCTCGATCTTGCTAATGTCACCCCCCTCCAATGTGGAATAGTTTTCAGGAAAATATGGATTTTGTGTGAGGTAATTTGACCTATGTGTTGCTAGAGGTGGGAAATATCTCACTCATTCTCTGATTGGCACATTGACTCAAGTCATAACAATCCTGCTTGTTCCCTCAAGATTACTTCTTTGTCTTTGTCTTCAAATGTTCTTCATTCATTTGATTGTGCTGTTTTGAGATGTGGATTTCAATGTGCTGAGTCTATTAGTATTTGCTAAGCCCTTTGGGTCTATAAATATTTTTAAACTCAAAATTAAGAAGTTATTCATTCATTGTCTTATAATTATTTTTCTGTCCTTTTCTGTCTTTCTTCTTCTTCTCAGTCTATGTTTACACCCATATGGGTTTTCTTAATACTGTTTCAAAAGTCTCTGAACTGTGTTAATTCTTCTCAGTCACCTTCTGGGATGAATAATTTCTATTACTCGATCCTCAATTTCATCAGTTCTTTTTTCTGCATCTCAAATTTTCTGTAGAATCAATTTAGTGAATTGTTCATTTCAGGTAATGTATTTTTCAACTAAGCATTTCTGTTTGGTCCATTTATAGTTTGCATTTCTCTATTGACATTTCCTACTGGTTTTGTCACTGCCATCGTATTTTCATATAATTATTTGAACACAATTTTCTTTATAATTTATGTGTATTTATAATAATTCCTCTATATATTTTTTCTAATAAATCTAACATTTTATCCCAGTGAAGGATTCCATTGTCTGATTTTTTCCCTGAGTATGTCAAACAATTTTTAGTTTATTTGCATGCTTTCTATGTTTTAAGTAGACATTTTTGGTAATATACTGTAGTAAACATGGATTCTGCTTCAGTTTCCTTATATTTGTTGTTATTATTATTATTATCATAATCATATTTGGTGAGGAAGATTGTCCCTGAGCTAACATCTATTCCAATCTTCCTCTATTTTGCATGTGGGGCCGTGCCACAGCATAACTTGATGAGTGATGTGTAAGTCTGCACCCGGGATCTGAACCCACAAACCCCATGCTGCCGAAGTGGAGCACATGAACTTAACAGTTATTCCACTGGGCCAGTCCCACCTTACACTTATTACTTTTTGTAACTTGCATAAACTTTTGCTGCAGCATCTTCTCTAAAGTGTGCCTGTGATATTTCTGCTCAGTTTTTAAAAATTCTTACTGTTTATTTTTACTTTTCAGCCTGACTTCTTAGGGATTGCCCTTGTGATTGCATAGCTTAGTTGTGAAGCAATGATTTTTCAATGGGCTTTATTCAAATGCCGTAAGTCAGTAGAGCTTCCATCTTCTACCATTTGGGGTGTGTGTGTGTCTGTTTTGGAGAATGCTCAAAACTTTGAAATCAGATCTCAAGTCTCCCTTCGTTTTTACCTTTTACTAGTATCATTTTTGTCTCTTCTACACATCTACACATTTTTTCCATCATCCAAGAATGCGTAGATCTAATGTCATCTCTTTCATCGTAGTCTTGGTTTCAGTACCTTCCCATTATATACAGCTGGCACTGTGCTTGACACAAAGGAGATCACAACCTTGGACTAAAAAAGGATGGTTTTCCTCATTAATTACCTAGGAAGTTTGACACGTTGAACTGAAATACTAGCGGGCTATTTAGTGACCCATTCCCATCTGCTAATCAAGTCTGCCCCGTATCAGCAACATTGTTGATTTCTTTCAGCCTTATCCATATTGTACAAATTGCAATTCTTCTTGCTCTCTGGGCTGGGCTGGGCAGGAGGGCAGATGTGGGAGCAGTCCTAGGCAAGAAGATTAGAAGTTGGCTCCATTTTTACTTGAATCTCTAGTCAGTTTTCCAATAATAAATACTTCTCAAATTATCGTTAACCTTCGATCAGTTTTCAGAGCCCTGAAACTGTCATTGTTTCAATGTGCCCTCTTCATTTAGTCATAATACATTTTTATAATGTATCCCGTGTGTAACGTTATATTGTAAATTGAAAGACTCTATAAAATAAGAAAGAATTAACTTCATTTGTTGTTACCAAATCCTAATTAGTATAAAAGTTTTTAATTGACTTCTAGTAAAATGTCTTTTCTCATAGAATTTTTTGAACTCCTTGAGTGTTTTTTCATGGATTGGACTCTCCCAAAGAACCAATAATAATTCATGGGTGTGGTCAAATGGCTCAACTTTCTCTTCCAAACTGTAAGTTTCTTGAGAACTCATATTTTACCTTGAAGGAATTAATCTTAGAAGGAAAAAAAAGAAATACACAAGTAATTATATAAACACAATTATTTAAGTGTTTCCACAGAAAAATATATGGGAAATATTCAGATTTAGATATGGGGCTATTGGTCTAAATGTGTTGTTTATTGATTAAAATAGAAAGTTACAGATTACCAATATTAATGATGTATTATTCTTTGTATTTCAGGTTCCCAATATCTTTAGATAGGGACAATAACTGTACATATTTGAATTATCAGAAAAACACGCTTTCTTCTGCATCATGTTTGGAAATAAGAATGTATGTTTGTAAGCACCAGGCAGTTTAGCTTACCTAAATTTGATATACTGCTCTTTCACCATCAATAAGGAGCATATTTGTAGTTTCTTCAAAAGCCATACAATTATTTTCTTAGAATTATTTAAGATACTATATTTTAGAGCAGGTTTGGGTTCATAACAAAATTAAGAGGAAGGTACAGAGATTTCCCTTATCCCTCCTGGCCCCACACATACATAGCCTCCCCCATTATCAACATCACTGACCAGAGTGGACAATTGTTACCAAGGATGAATCCATATTAATGCATCAAAATCACCTAAAGTCCATAGTTTGCCTGAGGCTTCACTTTATTTTTAAATCTTTGTGTATATTAATTTTCAAAATATATACCCAGGTACATATTATCAATTTCTTAAGCTTTTGCAATTTATTAAAATAAATCATGTATAAATTGCAAATAATAACATCAAGAACTGTTATTTCTATCTTCAGTAAGTTGAGTAATTCCACTCATATTTTCAAATTAATTGATTTATCCCACCTTACCTGAGGGTGTAAGGTAAGGTGTATAAGTCACAGTCAAGGAGACAGAAATCAAAGGAAGATTTATGTAAATAATTATTTACTATTTGTAAGAAATTGCCTACTAAGAGAGGATAAAGGAAAATTACAAAGAATACCTTCAGGTTAAAGGAGAGCACCCAAGGAAGGAATCACTTTGCAGCCAGATCTATTCCCTGAGGATGGGTTTTAGACATCACTGAAGACGTTGTGGCTGCAGGCAACTTCATGGCAGACACATTCACTGGAGCGCCCTGGAACAGAGTAGTTCCTCAGTCAGCAGGCTGAAATTGGTGAGGATGGATCTGTCTGTGACAGGCAAGCAAGAAGACCTCCTTGCCAGATTGTCAGCAGGCAGAGACTGGAGGGCAGGGAATTATGAATGGGACTGGACACAAAAACTTGCTGGAGAGTGAATATCACAGGACTTCCTGCGTGCATGCAGCTGGCAACCACACTGTAGTAGCCAAAGTAGAGAAAATTCCATGAAACCATGAAGAAGAGCTGTTTCTCCTGCAGTGCCTGTCCAGTGCCTTTTACTGACAAAACTTAGCATCACGCGAGCTGACAAGGGAGAAGAGTTTATAAGATATACTCTATTATCTCAAAAAAGGGCAATGAAGGATAGATTTGGAGCTGAGTTTAATAAATTAATTGGCCCTCAAGGTTACTACGCAACAACCGCAAGCTTGCTGTATAAGAGCCATTTGGATCTGCCCAACTTCCTCAGAGAATGGAACCAACATCTATCTTCTGAATCTGTTTTAGTACAGCATTCTCAATGATAGATTCATATTTTTGGTGGAAACTGGTATTTTCATTGGATAATAATAGTGTCCTTTGATTTTTTAATGTTTTCTTTTCCTCTACTGGATTTCAGATATTTTGGAAGGTATCTTGTTTTATTGAATTTTCTATCTCCCACCTTCTGTCAACGTTTATTACCATGCTTAGAAAAATAGTTTGAGGAAAAAAATAAAATGTTAAATAATTTTAAAAATCAAAAGTGTAAAAATATTTGTGGGGCTCAGACAAATATTCATTGAGAGAACTCAGAATAAACTTTAGTTATTTGACAATATTCAGACACAATTCCGCCATCATTCAATTACAAGAGGGAGAGATCCTATACATGATGATCATTTGCAAAATAAATTAACATTTCATATACATTTATCTCTTTGAATATGGACATTTTCTTTAGTTTTCTATATTTATTCCCATATTCATATTGAGAAAAATATATAAATGTTAAAAATTAATATTATTCAATATGTAAGTTGTAGCTATATGTAATTGCTAAAGTTGTGTTATAAACAAAGCAAGATGGCATTGACACTTAAAAATAATCATTTATTTCTCATTCTCCCATTTATCTTTTGGCTGGGTTTCAGTTGAGGTAGGCTAGGTATACATGGGCTAACCTCCAGACCACAGATTCAGCTCAGATCCTTTTTATATATATTATTCTCAGAACAATGGGCTACCTTGTACATGATCTTCTATAGCAGAGATTAGTAGCTTTCAGGGGGCCAAGCAGAAATGTACTTCTTTATGCCTGGGTTCAGAACTCATAAGCCATCACTTTCCCACTCACATTGTCTTGTCAAAACAAGTCACAGGGCCAAACCTATCATTAATTCTCTACAAAATATACTCTTCTCATAGTGGTCAGAAGGAGAAAATGTAAGTTCACTGAAAAATAATCTAATGTACCATAACAGCTATGAGGACGTTTTTCCCATTATATTTTGTGAAATGTTTTTTTGTGAAAGGAAAATATTGGGAAATAGAAAAAATGTTAATATTTTCTTAACTTCTCATCTATGTTTTTGTTTCCTTTGTGCCAAAAGTTATTATGAGATAATTTTGTATAATAGTAATGATTGTCATGTAGATACTTTCACCAGGGTCTTTGATAAATGCATATATGGGGAGCAAGCAGTATGGTATAAATTTCAAGGATGAGTGAGCGTAAATTCTAATACAGCACATTCGCCCTGTGGTAAAAAGGACTGTTTTGTTCATGTCCAAGCTTGTGTGCCAAAGTTACTAATCTGAATATTTTGTTTACTGGTAATTAATGTTATGGATAAAATAAGACATTAACATTTAAAAAGTGTTGTTCTGCTCTACATTTTATGAGTCTCCTCCATTAATTACAACCATTATTTCTTTGTGGTTCCTCCCAAGACAACATGCAAAAATTTACATTTTCTTCCCCCAAAGACTGAATTGGGTAATGACCACACACTAATTGAATGAATCCAATGTTTTTCTCTACCTAAGGTTTATATTTTCCTTTTCTATTTCACTTTTTGTTCCAAACTACATATGTTAATGTTATCTAAGATTTCCTATCAAAGATTCTGGAATAAAATTCATAAACAACATTTGGTTACCACAGTAGTAAAATGCATAAATATCTACCAATAATAAAATGCCAGCAACAAATAGTGCTTCAAATTTTAGTAAGTACTATAGAGATCATGAGGTCCTCAGACGTAAAACAACTGAAGATGTTTTCAAACTAAAGAAAAAAACACTTAAATCCAAAGGAATTTGAGCTTCTGTTTCTGGTATGGCTAAGCAAGCTGCTGCTGGACCCTACCACTGATAACAATTATAAACTCTGGACAAAGCACACACATGCATACACACATCACCCTGGAGGTTGAAGGAGGGGAAAGTCAGAGTTTTGGAAAAGTAGTTTGGACTTGGAAGAAGAAAATGACACAAAAAGAGTTACCTGGTATTACAATTTTTAGCCTGAAGGCAGACCAAGTTCAGCTTCATTTATTTGTCTAAAACTCCAATAAACACCTTGCAGTCTTTCCTTTCTAAAAAAAAGTAGAGGATAGAGCTCGGGACAACAACAGGGCTAAAAAATGACAGCAGGATCCCAGAAAGGAGAGTGCCGAAAAGTGGCAGTAATAAATGCAGTGTCCAAACTCTGCCCCAAATTCTGACTGACACCAAAACAATCCTTGTGTGAACAAGACTGCACCTAAAGACAAATTATAGAGCTGAGACATGATTTGAGTTGTCAACCAAGAGACAGTTTTCAGTGCTAGTTCAGCTAATTTAATTGCCTTCTAAATAATAACACCAACACTCTTTAGAGAAATATAATCGAATCCAGAGTCTTCTCAAGAGTGTCGAGATTTAAAGTAACATTAAAAAAAAAACAAACAGAAAAATGTGACCTGTCTCAAGAAAAATGACAATAAAATAAGATCACTCTGAAGATGACCCAGATTTGTAAATTATCAGACAAATTTTTTTTGGAGAAAGATTAACCCTGAGCTAACGTCTATGCTCATCTTCCTCTACTTTATATGTGGGATGCCTGCCACAGCATGGCTTCACAATCACTGCTTAGGTTCACGCCCAGGATCCAAACCAGCAAACCCCAGGTCACTGAAGCATAGCATGTCAACTTAACTGCTTCACCACTGGGCCGGTCCCCAGACAAATGTTTTTAAAGTTGTATTTAAATGATGCTCAAGTATGTATAAGAAAATATGCTTACAATATGCAAAATGCTAAATCTCAGCAAATGATATAAAACAGAACATTCGCAACAAAATGTAGGATGTGTAAAACACGCAATCCACTTTATAGGTATCACAGCACAATGCATATGACAAAGAGCCAATTAACTTTGACAGAAATCAATAGAAATAATTCAATCTGAGGAAAAGGGCAAAAGTACTTTTTAAAAACGAGACCAATGTGATAGCATCGAAAGTTATAACACATGTAATTAGAATCTTACAAGGAGAGGAAAACACTTGGCAGAAAAATATTTGAAGAAATAATGGCTGAAACCATTCCAAATTTGTTGAAAAACAGAAAGTTAGATTCAGGAAGCCCAGTAATACCCAAACAAGATAAATAAAAACTAAGTAATAATGGATACATTATAGTCAAACTTCTGAAAGTGATAGAGAGAAAATCTTGAAAGCAACTAGAGAATAATGACACTTTATATGGCCATAAATTTATTAGAAATAATGAAAACAAGATAATAGAATATTCATCTCAAGAAAAAAAATAAAACCTGCCAACCCAGAATTCTATGTCAATGATATCTTTCAAGAATGGAAATAAATTAAAACACTTCAAAAAAATTACTAGGAACATCCATCACCAGCAGTCCTGCATTACAAGAAATGCTAAATGGAGGAAATTCTTCAGGCTTATGAGTAATAGTACCCAAAGGAAAACTGGGTATTTGAGAAGGTAAGAAGATCATAAAAAATTGTAAATATCTGGATAAATATTAAAGACTACTTTCTGTTGATTTCCTTACAGTATATATGACTATTTAAAGCAAAAATTGTAACATTGTCAGGGCTGACCCAGTGGTGTAGTGATCAAGCTCGTGTGCTCCACTTCGGTGGCCCAGGGTTCGCAGGTTCAGATCCCGGGTGCAGACCCATGCAGCACTCATCAAGCCATGCTGTTGTGGTGTCCCACATACAAAATAGAGGAAGGAGGGCACAGGTGTTAGCTCAGGGCCAGTCTTCCTCAAAAAAAAAAAAAAATTTAACATCGTCTTCCACTGTTTCCAATGCCCATAAGATGTAATACATATGAAACTATACCATAATGGATAGGGTATGTGTTAAATAAAGCTGTATGGTACAAGATTTTTAAGTTGTACAAAATTAACTTTAACCAGACTGAGAAAATTTAAGGGTGTTTACTGTAATTTTTAGAACAACCACTGAAAATATAATGCAAACAGGTAATGCCTAGAAGGCAATATATTAATTGAATGGAGTGGTAAAAAATTCAGATAACCTCAAGAAAGCAGGAACAGAGGGCACTAAGATAAAACAAATTATAGGTCTCAAAGTAGCTAACTTTGGAATTAACACTTATGTGATATAAAAGGATAAAATTAATTAAGAAAAGAGTTCATCCATTCCCAAATTCTTATTCTGTTTATTCTTCAGCTTAAAATATGTATCGCCACGATTAAGCTAATGTTCCTCCAGCAGATTCAGCTTAAGGTTGCCTTCCCCTGAAATGGACGTAGATGTCCAGACCACAAAAAATTGCATTTTTAAAAATCTCATGTTACATATTTTTAAATCTCCAAATATTCATTAGCACATAAAGAATTATCAAAATACTAGTCTCTCATCCACATGATCATCATCATCATCATCAAACAAAAATTTCTCACCCTTGGAGTTTATCTTAGGCAAAATTATTTTCCCAGAGCTCAGGGACCATTGTTGCAAAGATAATGGCAGACCAAATGATATCTGAACAAAGGAAAACATTCGGACAACATTTTCTGGGTCACTGCTTTTTTTTTTTTTGAATGCTAATTGTCCACTTTGCCTGATATATGAGATTATACATCTTGGGAAAAATCTCCTTTAGACAATTACATATGACAGTATATTTATAGGAGGAATAAAATTAAACTTCTACAATTGTCTCCTCTTAGATATGTTGCTTCTTTACAAAGTTTAGAAATGTGAAATGTCTTCAATTCAATTAACCAGGTTTTATTTGAAGTACCTTACTTGTACTTTCAAAATCCATGAATTTTCCTGCTCCCTTTTATCTCTGTGTGTCTGGAACTCTGATAGTACATTGACCGTGGCTCATTTCTATCTTCCCTCTGAATTGGCAATTTTAGTCCTATCTGACATTGGCTGCTTTGATTGCCCTTTGTCTTGGAATATTTGGGTCTAAGAAATCTGTGTTCTAGGGAAGGTTTTCACACCTCTTTCATAATTTTTGTAAGTGGAAAAGTCATATTTACCATATTCCTAAACTGAAACCAACACTGATGCTTATAATGTACTCTAGAAACATGATTTGGTAGCCTAAGATTTGGTGCTCTCAACTCCACAGTCCAGGTTTCTTTTGCTGTGGCACTAACAAAAAAAGAGCATCATCAGGCATGACTCCACCATGTGTTCCTCATACAGTCCTTTCACACCTTTTGAATTGTCTATGCCTTGTTAGCAATTATTTCTGGGATATGTATATAGTTGGACAGTTCTGACATGAAATAGTAAGAGGCACATTCATGGTTTTTTGTAGTCTGTTTCTCTCTGATACAAGAAGCAGCAATGTTCCACACAGAAGCTACTCCATGAAACTTTGTCCAGGAGTGAAGGTGATGTGGGTGAAGATTTCCACAGCACAAGTTGAAATAAAGCTTTCTTGCTGTAGATATAGATTTTTGTTGTTCTAAGCCTTCAATATTTTGAGATTATTTGTTACTGCAGGATAACCTCACCCATCTTGACTAATATAATGGTTTTGAGAGCTTTATTTGCTTCTTATTTCTTTTTGCTTCCTGGCCAAGATAACTGAGTTTCCCTAATGGAATTTCTCAATAGCTTTCCATGCAGTAATTTTTAATTTGCTATAGTACCCCCGATTTTCGCACAGGACCTCCACATGGCTTTTAAAGATAAAGGCATAGCCGGGCTGGTAGGACATTATAATACGGGCACATTTTGGCTATTTGAATATAAAAATTAAAAATAAATTATTAAATAAAATTTTTCCACTTAAAAATATTACTCCTTTATTGGATCAAGTTAAACAGATTTAGCATATATGGCTATATCACTTACTATGCCAAATCAATTGAAATAATAGGAAAAATACCTATAAAATAATCAATTCTTACCAGACCCTGAAAATAGTATCAAATGAATAAAAAAAAAATTGTGAAATTATTTGCATGATAAAACAAATGCTATGGGGTTCACAGAAAATTAGATTATAAGTTAAAAAGAAGTTATCAATTATATCATTTAAAGAGCAAATATAGCAAATAAAACAAAATAAGAGATATAAGATCAGCTTAAAGATAACAGGTAATAAGAGTAGTTGGATGCTTAGGGCCACTGTCAGAGCACCAAAATTAAAGACTTTCGTTAAATTCTTCAATTTTCCATAAAGATGATCTATGAAGCCTACTTTGAACCTCGAAAAATAAAAAGCAATAGATTTTTCCCCGTTATTATGACTGAGAAAAAGGCACTCTGGAATGTAATTTTTGGCTTAAGAGATACCAGATTGTATGGTAAGTGTGGACAAGAGGGTAGTGTACCACCAGTCATGACCACCTGCAGGAGGTATGGAAATCCCAGAAGTCAGAATATAAAATATCCACATACTTTGTCCAGCTACATGATTCCTCCCACAATTTCAACATTGCCAGAGATAAGCTTCTTTAAATATTATCTAAATTAGTTAACAAATTAATAGAACTACTATTTCATGATTGGAAACATTGCATAAATTTAAGCGCCAGTGATCAATAATAATAGACAAATAAGAATCACCAAACTTTTGATGAGAAAATCACTAACTAGAGGAACAAGAGAGTAAGTCTAAACAAAATTAATAGATCAAAGATGAGATTTCCAAACAAAAGTAATCAGAGTTCCTGGGATTATATTGGGGAAATGGTGGTTTTGTGTATATAGTTAAATCTCTTTTCTTCTCAACAGCTGCTACTCTGGTATAAAATATCTAGAATAAGCAGTATGGTAATGAGTTAAGAGATTAGATCTGAACCTGTCTCCTCTTCAGCAACATTCAGCATAAATAACAAATAGAGAAATAAGAAATAAGGTTTGAAGGATGGGCATTCTCTTTAAAATAATCAGGAAGATTGATATTTTGTGATGACTGGGGGCAAAATATAAAATGAAACTACAAATATAAAATATAATTATGATTAAAAAATATAAATAGAAAACTTCAAGAGATGTTCTCAACCTAGGCCACATAGGGTTTGGAAGCCACAATCTAAAATATCAAGTCATGCAAAAAAAAAAAAAATTAAGAAAGACAGCAAATGATGTAATTCTTGAATATTGGATTATAAAGTATAAATATTTTAAATGAATAGAAATTTAAGAACTAGAAATGAACACACCAAAAGGAAGTTAGTGTCTTAGTGTTGGGTGATGGGAAGAAGCCAGAGAAATTCGAAAAAGTCACAACAGAAATTCTAGGAATAGAAACAAAATCGCTTAAATGAAAAATCAGTGGAGGAACAAGATTAGAAACATGTAGGGATTTCTTGCTTCACTGATGTAAGTGAATTGAAAGAAGAACTGAAGAAAAGAGACAGGGAGATAGAAACTATAAAAGACATTAAGAAGTGAGGGAAAAAATTTCCAGGATGGAAAGATAGGGAAAAACAAGGACAAGTAATATTTCAAGAGACCACAATTGATTGCATTCAGGATTGAGTATGATACCAGACTCAAGAAGGACAATTCATCACTATTAGAAAAAATGCAATTAATAAACATTTAACTGCATCATGCTAAAAGTATTTCAAATTCATTTCCTTATGTGTTCTTTTTCTTTTTCTCCAAGTAATTTCATTGAGATCATAATGGTTTATAACATTGTGCAGTTTCTAGTGTACACTTTAACTTATCAATGTCTGAATTCACTTCATCATGCTCACCCCCAGCAGTCTAATTTTTATCCGTCAGCATATATATGTGCCCCCTTACTCTTTTTGCCCACCCGCCAGCCCTCTTCCCCTCTGGTCACCACTAATCTCTTCTCTTTAACCATATATTTGTTATCTTCCACATATAAGTGAAATCATGCAGTATTTATCTTTCTCTGTCTGGCTTATTTTGCTTAACATCATACTCTCAAGGTCCATCCATGTTTTTGCAAATGGGACGATTTTGTCTTTTTTATGGCTGAGTATTATTCTATTGTATGTATATCCCACATCTTCTTTATGCATTTATCTGTAGAAGGGTACTTGGACTGCTCCCATGTCTTGCCTATTGTGACTAATGCAGCAATGAACACAGGGGTGCATAATCTCCTTAGATCATTGATTGCAAATTCTTTGGATAAATACCCAGTAGTGGGATAGCTAGATCATATGGTAGATCTAGTTTTAATTTTTTGAGAAATCTCCATACTGTTTTTCATAATGGCTGCACCAGTTTGCATTCACACAAGCAGTGTATGAGGGTTCCCCTCTCTCCATATCCTCTCCAATAATTATTGTTATCTATCTTGGTAATTATAGCCACTTTGAGAAGTGTAAGCTGATATTTCATTGTAGTTTTGATTTGCATTTTCCTAATAAATAGTGATATTGAACATCGTTTCATGTAGCTGTTGGCCATCTATATATCATCCTTGGAAAAATGCCTGTTCATATCCTCTGCCAATTTCTTGATCAGGTTGTTTGCTTTTTCAGTTGTTGAGTTGTACGAGATTTTTATCTATTTAGAAATGAATCCCTTGTTGGACAAATGATATGCAAATATTTTCTCTCAGTTGGTGGGTTGTCTTTTCATTGTGTTTGTGGTTTCTTTTGCTTTGGAGAAGATTTTAGTCTGATGTAATACCAGTTGTTAACTTTTTCTTTTGTTTCCCTTGCCTGAGAAGACATGGTATTTGAAAAGACATTTCTAAAACCAACGTCAAAGAGTGTACTGCCTATATTTTCTTCCAGGAGTTTTATGGTTTCAGTTCTTACATTCAAATCATTAATCCATGTGAGTTAATTTTTGTGTATGATGTAAGATACTGGTCTACCTTCATTTTTTGCATGTGGCTGTCCAGTTTTCCCAACACCATTTATTGAAGAGACTTTCCTTTCTCTATTGTGTATTTTTGGTTCCTTTGTTGAAGATTAGCTGTCCATAAATTTGTGGTTTTATTTCTCAGCTTTCAATTGTGTTCCACCGATCTGTGTGTCTGTTTTTGTGTCAGTACCATGCTGTTTAGTTAACTATAGCTTTGTAATATATTTTGAAGTCAGAGATTGTGATGCCTCAAGCTTTGTACTTTTTTCTCCAGATTGCTTTGGCTATTCGGTATCTTTTGTCATTCCATATAAATTTTAAGATTATTTGTTCTCTTTCTGTGAAAAATGTCATTGGGATTCTGATTAGGATTGCATTGAATCTGTAGATTGCTTAGGTAATATGGATATTTTAACAACGTTTATTCTTCTGACCCATGAGTACAGAATATCTTTCCATTTCGTTATGTCTTCCTCCATTTATTTCAATAATATCTCATAGTTTTATGTGTACAGGTCTTTCACTTCTTTGGTTAAATTTATTCTAGATACTTTATTCTTTTTGTTGTGATGGTAAATGGGATTATATTCTTGATTTCTCTTTCTTCTAGTTCATTGTTAGTGTATAGAAATGCAACTGATGTCTTTAAGTTGATTTTGTACTCTAAAATTGTGCTGTAGTTGTTGATTATTTCTGATAGTTTTCTGATGGAATCTTTAGGGTTTTCTATAGATAGAATCATGTCATCTGCAAAAAGTGAGAGTTTCACTTCTTACTTTCCAGTTTGGACTCCTTTTATTTCTTTTTCTTGCCTAATTTCTCTGGCCAAAACTCCAATACTATGTTGAATAGGTGAGAGTGGGCATCCTTGCCATATCCCTGTTCTCAGAGGGTTGGCTTTCAGATTTTCACCATTAGGTATGATGTTGGCTGTGGGTTTGTCATATATGGCCTTTATTATGTTGAGGTATTTTCCTTCTTGATCATTTTATTGACAGTTTTTATCATAAATGGATGCTGGATCATATCAAATGCTTTCTCTGCATCTATTAAGATGATCATGTGATTCTTATTTCTCATTTTATTATTGTGGGGTATCACATGGATTGGTTTTTGGAGGCTGAACCATCCCTGCTTCCCTGGAATAAATTCCACTTGATCGTGGTATTTGCTCCTTTCAATATATTGCTGTGTTTGGTTTGCCAATATTTTGTTGAGGATTTTTGCATCAAAGTGATATTGGCCTTTAATATTGCTTCTTTGTGTTGTCCTTGTCTGGTTTTGGTATCAGGGTAATGTTGACCTAATAGAATGAGTTAGGAAGTGTTCCATCTTCTTCCATTTTTTGGAATAGTTTGAGAAGGAAAAGTATTAAATCTTTGAATGTTTGGTAGAGTTCTCTAAAGAAGCCATCTGGTCCTGGACTTTTGTTCTTTGGAAGGTTTTTGATTTCTCTTTCAGTCTCTGTACCTGTGATTGGTCTATCCAATTCTCTACTTCTTCTTGATTCAGTTTTGAGAGGTTGTATAAGTCTAAGAATTTATCCATTTCTTCTAGGTTATCCAATTTGTAGGTATATAGTTTTTCATAGTATTCTCTTATAATTCTTTGTATTTCTGCAGTATCTGTTGTAATTTCTCTTTCACTTCTAATTTTATTTATTTGAGCCTTCTCTCTTTTTTCTTGGTGATTTAGGCTAAGAGTTTGTCAATTTTACTTATCTTCTCAAAGAACCAGCTCTTAGTTTCATTAATCCTGTCTGCATTATTTTTTATTCTCTGTGTCATTTATTTCTGCATGATTTTTAATTATTTCCCTCCTTCTGCTGACTTTGGACTTTGTTCTTTTTCTAATTCTGTTAGGTGCTTTTAAGATTGGTTTTTTGAGATTTTTCATGCTTGTTGAGGTGGGCCTGTATGGCTGTGAATTTCCCTCTTATGATCACATTTACTGTGTTCCATAAGAGTTGGTATGTTGTCTTTTCATTTTCATTTGTTTCCAGGTGTTTTTAAACTTACCCTTTGATTTCTTCATTGATACAATGTTTGTTCAGTAGCATGTTGTTTAGTCTCCACATATTTATAACTTCTCCAGTCTTTTTCTTTCAGTGCATTTCTAGATTCATAACATTGTGGTCATAAAAGAGGGTTGGGATGATTTCAATTCTCTTAAATTTATTGAGGCTTGCCTTGTTTCCCAACATATGGTCTATCTTTGAAAATGATCCATGTGCACTTGAGAAGAATGTGTATTCTACTGTTCTTGGATGGAATTCTTTATATATCTCTTAAATCCACCTGATCTACAGTTTCATTTAAATCTACTATTTCCTTGTTGACTTTTTGTTTGGATGATCTGTCACTTGATGTAAGTGGGGTGTTGAGTTCCTCTACTATTATTGTGTTGCTATTAATTTCTCCCTTTAGGTCTGTTAATGTTGTTTTATGTACTTTGATGCCCCTGTGTTATGTGCATATATACTAATAAATGTCATGTTCTCTTGGTGGGATGCCCCTTTTTCATTATATACTGCCCTATTTGTCTCTCATTGTCTTTTCAAACTTGAAGTCTGCTTTGTCTGATATAAGTTTGGCAATACCTAGAGGCAGTGTATTGTCAGGCCTTGTTTTTTAATCCATAAACCTACTTAGTGACTTTTTATTGGAGATTTCAATACATTTATATTTAGAGTGATTATTGATTTATGATGGCTTAATCTTGCCATTTTATCTCTTGTTTTCTAGTTGTTCTCTGTTTCCATTGTTTTTCTTCCTTTGTATTTCTGCCGGCCATTTCATTTTGGTGGTTTTCTGAGGAAGTTTTCTCCCTTTTTGTGAATTGTGGCTCTGTTCTGATTTTTTGTTTAGTTGTTACTGTGATGATTGTGTAAAAGATCTTGTAGATGAGATAGTGTTTTCTCATAGTCTTTTATCTCCATTAACCTAAGCAAATTCCTTCCCTTTCCTCACCCCTTCTGAATAATTGCTGCTGCAAACTGTTCTGTTTTTAATTTTCTGAGTTGGTGGCTAAGTTGAAGTGTTTATCATAACATTTGATGCTTTCTTTCCCTTATCCTTTAAGTCGTAATTGAGTCTTTGCCTCCCTATTATGGTAGTGAGCTACAGTTTTCTGAATACATCTGTCTGTTTATCACCTTGCTCAGAGCTTTGTAGACCTCTCCATTTGTTTCTGGTGTGAGGGCATCTTTAGTTATTTCTGGTAGGGGAGATGTAGTGGCGATGAACTCCCTCAGTTTTTGTTTATCTGGGAAAGCTTTTATTTCTCCATTGTATCTGAAGGAAAGTTTTGTTGGATAGAGTATTCTTGGCTGAAAGTGTTTGTCTTTCAGTATTTTGAATATACCATTCCGTTCACTCCTAGCCTGAAGACTTTCTGCTGAGAAATCCACTGAAAACCTGATAGGGTTTCCTTTGTAGGTTAGTTTGTGCTGCCTTGCTACTCTTAGTCTTTTTTCTTTGTCATTGACTTTTGACATTTTTACTATTCTATGCCTTGGGGAAGTTCTTTTAGCACTGACGTCATTAGGTGTTTTGTTTTTTTTAAAGAAGAATTTCTTCCCTTTTTCTCCCCAAAGCCCCCCAGTACATGGTTGTATATTCCTAGTTGTGGGTCCTTCTAGTTGTGGCATGTGGGATGCTGCCTCAGCATGGCTTAATGAGTGGTGCCATGTCCATGTCCAGGATTCGAACTGGCGAAACCCTGGGCAACTGCAGCAGAGCACACAAACTTAACCACTCAGCCACAGGGCCGGCCCCCAGGTGTTCTATTAACTTTGTGTATTTGTAAATCCAGCATTATCCCCAGGTTTGGGAAGTTCTCAGCTATTATTTCATTGAACAAGCTCTCTGCTCCTATCTCCCCCTCTTCTCCCTCTTGAATACCTATAATCCTTATGTTGCTTTTCCTAATTGAGTCAGATATTTCCTGAAGAATTCCTTCATTTTTTAAATCTTACTTCTATCCCCTCCTCCACCTGTAGAATTTCTGTAGTTTCATCCTCTAAATCACTAATTCTTTCCTCTATAATATGAGCTCTATTTCTTAAGGATTCTAAATTATTTTTTATTTCATTAAGTGTGTTTTCTATATCCAGCATTTCTGCTTGATTTTTTTTATAGTTTCAGTCTCTTTGGTGAAGAGATTCATTTTATTGCTGAGCTCCTTTCATTGTCTTTCCATGTTCTCTTTTATGTCATTGAGTTTCGTTATGACGGCTATTTTGAATTCTCTGCCATTTAGGTTGAACACTTCTGCATATTCAGGGTTGCTTTCTGGATAATTGTCATTTTCCTTGTGGTCTGAATTGTTGCTGCAGTTTCTCATGGTGTTCATTGAGCTGGTCTTTTGTCAGGACATTTGTGGATGTATTAGGTCACAGATCCCACCAATTACCGCTAGAGGGAAACAGGAACAGAGTTTCTGGCCCCACCCCATCTTCTGGAAGCTGTGGGGGTGCTATGAGTCCCTGCCTTGTCCTGGGGTGCATTCAGATGCTTGTGTGGACTGTGCTTGGTAGGCAGGGCTTCCTTGCTGGATTGAGGAGCTAAGGTCACTCTTTGGCACTGCAAGGGCGCTATGGGCTCCCACTCCCTGCCAGGAAAGTAATCACAAGCTGGCTAAAAGCTGCTGTTGCCTCTTCCCACAGCTGCTTAGGACATGCTCCCTCTTTGGGGGCTCCACAGCACTATTAGTGCCCACATGAGTCTGGGGTGATTTTGCCCCAGCACGTAGATCTGCTGTGGTCTCTGCTTGCAGTCTGTGGGGCTGCTGAGTTTGCTGGGCAGGGTTTCCTCACTGGAATGGGTTAAGGCTGCTCCTTGGCACCACAGGGGCATGGTGTGCTCCCCATCCCTGCTGTAAAAGTGGTCATGAGCATGGGATAAGGGCTGCCATCACTTCCCCCTACTGCCACCCTGGTACATGTTCCCACTTTTAAGCCACTTGTGCAGGGCTGGAATGAATTCATGTGCATGCACAGGACTGCTGAGGGAGAGCAGGGTGTGTTCACCTATTTTTGCCACTTCCCAGAGGGCCAGTCTATCCACCTTCAGCTGTATAGCTGCATGTGTCTCTCACTCATCCTTTTGTGCTGTGTGGGCTTCCTCTATTGGTCAGTGAATGTCCATTTAGTTGTAATTCAAAAGGCAGTGAGAAAAAGGGAACAGCTCACTCTGCCATGTCTGGAAGACACTGCTTCTGTTTTCTTTTAAATCTCTCAAAAATTAGATTTTTGCTGAGTAATACATGGCAACTATTTCCTATTTTGTAAATCCAATTATAAATTATCATCATACTTGAGTAAGTAGCAGTATTAGACACTGCTAATCTTCACTTATGTCTCATGGACATTTTCATCACTTGGCACCCAGGGCAATGCATTTTCTTGATTTTTATTCCTACCTCATTGCTACTCCTTTCAGTCTTATTTGCTGATTTCACCTCTTCTCCTTTATTTCTTAACCTCTGTGTGCCACAGGGCTCAGTGTTTGGACTTCTTTTCTTTTATATTTATATTAATTTCCTTGGTGATATTATCAGTGCCTTTGTTTTAAACATCACATATAAGCTGAACAGTTCAATTTTATACTTTCCAGCCCAAATCTCACCATTTAACTCAGGACTTAGATATATGAGTTGCTATTAAACAGCTCCACTTGTAAGTTTAACAGATAATTGATACTTTCCATGTCCAATCCAGAAACAAGCTCCTGATCTCTCTCACACGTACTTCATATATAATCTCTCTCAACTCAGTTAATGAAAAACACAATGTTTCCAGATTTTCCAGGAAAAAATCATACTTCATCCTTAGCTTCTCTCTTTCTTTCTCAGGCCACATGTTACATTAGACAGTCTTGTTAACCCTAACTTCAAAATATGTCAGAATTCAATCACTTTTCACCATTTCAACTGTTTACCACCATCATCTCTTGCTTGAATTATTTTAAGGATCTCCCTATTTCTGACCTTATTCTGTATTTCATTTCAAAAGCCAAATGACGCCCTTCAAATTTAGTCAGATCATGTGGCTCATCTGTTCAAACCTAAGAGTGGCTTTCCATGCTTCTCCATGAAGAAGCTAAAACTTTGCAAAGACCTGGATGATCTCAGCCCTGTTACCTCTTGCATCTTATCCTGTTAACAGTGTTTCTCAACCATTTTTTCATTATCCCCGGAAACTCAACCCATTAAGGAGTTTCACAGACGTATTTTCTTAATGCATCCCCATAAAAATTCAAAACCACAAATATGCTACCCCTCTCTTTATTTACTTTATGTATGTTTGTGCTTTATACACAAAATGAATAAGATTTTTTTCGCTACCCTGAAGGATCCATTTTTGTCCCCTTGTCAGTGATATCATCTCAATCGAGAGTGCACGCTCTAACATTATTCCCCTCACTCACTCTGCTCCAGTTGTATCAGCCTCCTTGCTGATCCTCAGATATGCTAGGCATGCCTTATCAATAGGAAATGTTATTAGTTATTTGCTGTATGAGAAACTTTCTTCTCCATTTATCTGAATTGCTATTTCCTCACCTATGTCATGTCTTTGTCCTAATATTACCTCCTCAATGAATCCCACTTGAGTTGCAGCTCCCTCTCATAGATGGCACTCCCAATTCCTCATACTCTTTTCAAAGATATTTTTGTAGAACATTTACCATATCCTAATATATTTTAATTTTTTTGGCTTAAACAGCAAATGTTTATTCTATCATAGTTCTGGAGGGTAGAAGCCTGAAATGAAGGCATTGACAGGGCTAGGCTCACTTTGAAGACTCTTGGGGAGACCCTGTTCCATGTTTTTCTTTTAGTTTTTTGTTGGCCAGCAGTCCTTGGTATTCCTTAGCTCATAGATACATTATTCCAATCTCTGCCTCTGTCATCACATGGACTTCTCCCTGTGTATCTCTATCTCCTTCTCCAAATTTCCCTCTTCTTTAAGGGCATTATATGTATTAACGATCCACCATACTCCAGGATGACCTCCTCTTAACTTTATTACATATGTAAACACTCTATTTCCAACTAAAGTCATAGGCACAGGCCTGGAGGAATATGAATTTGGTGGTGGAGGCAGGGGGTTAGTGTGACACTGTTGAGTAAAATGGGAAAAGCAAAAATGGTTAAAAATAGCAGATCAATATCAAAATCTTTTATCTGGGTGTCATTAAAACTAGAAATTGTGTTTGATTTGATGTTTGTGAAAATTTGATTTCGACCAGGTATATGTTACATATTATCGGAACGATGTGACAAGCTCTCAGAAGAAGAAGGGAAAAAAATGTCCTGGGTATAAAAATTAGAAGCAA
This sequence comes from Equus quagga, assembly GCF_021613505.1. NCBI lineage: Eukaryota > Metazoa > Chordata > Mammalia > Perissodactyla > Equidae > Equus > Equus quagga. The sequence goes on from NC_060267.1 coordinate 48,069,317, forward strand.
CAGTTCACTTAGTATTCATCTCTCTATGACATTTCAAATCTTTAAACATGCTTAAAATTTTAAAATGTAACAACCAAAAATACCAGATAAAGTGTTTAGTTTTAGTAAATAGGAATGATAGTTTTTTGAAATAATTACATCATACACACCTATACATATGTCACATTTTGTATGACAGTTAAATTTCTGGATTTTATTAAACTTGTATTTTATTCTTTCTTCAAATTAAACTCTTCTATTCTTTTAGGAGTCAACAACACAGAGTATGATAAAATTCAAATGACACAGAAAATATATGAGTTAGAAAAAATGAATAGTAATAGAGACTAGTTAACTAGAATATCTTCAATAAATGGGTGAGAAAATCCACAAGATAAGGACCTAGTGAGGTAAAATTACAGGATCTCATCTTCATAGAGATTATCCAGCTACCCTATAGTTAATACGAAAGAATCCAATATGAATTTCTTTAACCAGACTGTAATTTGCTTAACCTGAGTCAATTTCAATTTAAAAACTGTCAAAATTTTAATTTTGTTATGAGACAAATATTATTTGCAATATACCTCAACTTTCTAAGAATTAGGTTTACAATTTGGGTAGCTTACAATGTATTTGTTTCAGTACCTGCTTAAGCTGCTCATCTACTCTTTCCATAGTTCCTTTATAATATTCATCACTTGCCAATGATAAGATTTATTTTTTGCTTTTGAAAGTAACTCCATAAGAAGCAGAGACCAGACAGAATGGTGATTCTTTCCCTATTTATGCTTCAAAGTTTAGAAGGCTATGTTTACATTACCCTATAACATTTAATGAGTCTGACAGTTTAAGGGCAGAGAGAAAAAGCAGAGGAGAGAAAAAATATCTAGAAAAAGAATGACCAAAAAATGTTATAAATAAACATGATATCTGAGACTACATGATTTTCTTTTTAGTGAGTACTTCTTAGATAACTCATTTTAGACTAATTACAAAGCTAAACCAATTGGTTAAAAGCAAAGCTAGGGAGCTGGCCCCATAGCCAAGTGGTTAAATTCGTGCACTTAGCTTCAGCAGCCTGGAGTTTTGCCAGTTCAGATCCTGGGCGCACACTTAACACCGCTCGTCAAGCCGTGCTGAGGCAGCATCCCACATAGCAAACTCAGAAGGATCTACAACTAGAATATAAATTATGTACTGGGGGGCTTTGGGGAGCAGAAAAAAAAAGGAGATTGGCAACAGATGTTAGCTCAGGTGTCAATCTTACAAAAAAAAAAAGTAAAATCAGGGGCTGGCCCAGTGACATAATGGTTAAGGTTGTGCGCTCCACTTCAGTGGCCTGGGGTTCACATGTTCAGATTCCAGGTGCAGACCTACACACCTCTCATCAAGCCATGCTGTGGCAGCATCCCACATACAAAACAGAGGAAGATTGGCACAGCTGTTAGCTCAGTGACAATCTTCCTCAAGAAAAAAGAAAGATTGGTCACAGGTGATAGCTCAGGGTCAATCTTCCTCATCAAAAAAAAAAAAAGTAAAATCATCAGTCAGATTATTATTTCCCTTTCCAATGATGTAATGGAAATAATTTTCTTAGTGCCATAAACACATTTCTTCATTTTACTAATTTAGAAAATTAAAAACTTATGGAAAGAAAATCAAGCTTATAATTTTAAATAATTCAGCCTTTTTTTCTTAAAATAAGAAAGATTTTTTCCTAATGAACAAGCATATTATTCACTTAGGAAAAGTTGTTTGTGTTAGCTTTTCTGTTCTTTGGTGCTGATGAATTGCAGGGTTTTTTAAATTTTTGTGGGTTTTTTTTTTTTTGAGGAAGATTAGCCCTGAGCTAATATCTACTGCCAATCCTCCTCTTTTTGCTGAGGAAGACTGGCCCTGAGCTAACATTCATGCCCATCTTCCTCTACTTTATATGCAGAATGCCTACCACAGCATGGCTTGCCAAGCAGTGCCATGTCTGCACCGGGGATCCAGACCAGCGAACCCCAGGCCACGGAAACAGAATGTGAGAATTTAACCGCTGCACCACTGGCCAGCCCCATGAATTGCATATTTTTAAGACCCCATACTTTCATCACATAATTTTCTGACCTCGATTATTTTTCTCAGAGTAGAAAAGGTACTAAGCAACGGCATTGCTCACACAGCTTTTAAAAGTAGCACTTACAGAATGAAATACAAACATATTATAGAATTTTCTTCCAGAAATTCTTATATCCAGCAGGGTTGCATATTAACCAGAACTTTTAAAATCTGTGCTTTATTTTGCTATCTGCTTTTTGATGAAAACATTTAAGTTCTACTTTCTTAGTAAATTAAAATTATACAGTATAGTATTATTGACTATAGTCACCATGTAAAATGTTAGATCCTCAGGACTTTATTGATCTAATAACTGAAAGTTTATACCTTTTTACCAACCTTTCCCTATTTCCTCTACCCTTTAGCCCCTGGCAACCACTTTTCCACTACCTGTTTCTATGAGTTTGACTTTTTTTATTCCACAAAAAGTCATACATGCAGTATTTGTCTTTCTCTGGCTAATTTATCTCACTTAGCATATTAATCCAGAATCATCCTTGTCACAGCTGACAGGATTTCCTCTTTCTCGTGGATGAATAATAGTCCGTTGTATTCATTTACCACATTTCTTCATCCATTCATCCATTGATAGACACTTAGGTTGTTCCCATACCTTGATTATTGTGAATTATGCTGCAATGAACGTGGGAGTACAGATATCACTTTGAGATAATGCTGTCATTTCCTTTGAATACACACCCAGAAGTGGAACTGCTGGATTATATGGTACTTCCATTTTTTAACTTCCCTAGAAATGATAGATAAAAATCCTCCTTTTCCTCTTTCAAGATAAGGAACAATGAAAAGAATTCCATTCGATGCAAACTAGATCATTTAGTTTTAATGTTGTATTTCTTTTGATTTTCGTGTGTCTTTTAACTTGTACTTTAAAAGTGTACTTTTCCTGCCATCCCCATTTTTTGGTTAAGTGAAATTTTTAAAAGTTACCTTTTTCCCCCCTACAGTTAACTTGAGCTTTTGTGATTTAAAATATATATTCCTATTGAATTACAGATAATGAGTTAGGATTGGAAGATGAGTCAATGAATAATATAATGGGTAGTTATTTAATATTTCAATCTCTGCCATGGTGACGTATTTCAATGTTGTATAATGTTTTATCCTTCCCAGAGGCATTTATTTTTATCAGGGGGGATCTAAATAACTTATTTATGAATAATAAAATCGAATGCAAGAATTTTAAGAACTAAGGCAGAGAAATTGAGAAAAAAAGTTTGGGAATTGATGATTTTTGTGACAGTTACAATAAAGTTGAAAATGGAGTCTTTCAGAATAATTTAGTGAAAAATATTATTAAATATCTATTGTTGATGTGATTATGCTTTTAGAATTTTTTCCATTATAATAGAAATAACATAATAAGAGTATAAGGAAAAGAAGTACGCAATGCCAGGATTTAGCAACTTGTCTACAAGTCGAACTTAAACATCTAAGATACTCTCAACAATACCTGAGTTTTCAGTGTTTGTGATTGAGACAGAAGCAAGCTAACTGCATAACTGGTCAAATATCTCTCCCCTGATATCTTTTAGAATATGAAAACAATTTCTCAGAGGCACTTACCAACGGACAAATCAAACAACACACTACAAACTCAAAGTCTCCTATATTATAGAGGTGTGTGATAAACTATCTTCAAAATAGCCCAAGTGTAAGAATTTCCTGTTCAAACTTTAAGTGACGCATTGACGGAAATGTACTTTGTCCACTATTGCTTTACTCTGCGTCTTCACAGGGTAGTCTGTGAAGACCACAGATACTGCTTGTTACAAGAGGAACTGGATCTCCCACTATAGGATGAATGACTCTCTGACCAAGAGAAGGTATGTGACATTACTCTCCTGTCTCTCTACCAGTCCATCTCATTTAGTGGGAGATTGCAAATGCTAGATATCATGCAACAATTAGTATACGATCAAATCAAAGAGAACATTGGTATCTTTATTTGTACAATTTATGGTAGAAAAAAAGTATTATGAAATATGTTGGAGTATTTCTTAAATTATTCAAATTCTTGCCTGTGGAGAATTAGTCAAGTGCATACACACATGCACATGCATGACTGATGTTAAATCAATTGTCAATTACTAGTGTAAAATAATCATTTCTAAAATTTCTTTTTATATTGTTATATTTTCATTATTCATTAGTTTTGGGATAAGTTTAGTACATCATGTGACATTTTTCAACATATAAAATATTTCTTTAAAATTTTAATAATTTCTAATGTAAATCAATATAATTTAAAGTGAAATCTCATAAGCATCACGACAATAAACACTTAATTTTGGATTTTGTAATCAATATAGATATAATTTTATATATTAGTTTATATTTAGCCCAGCCTTTAAAAATAGATTATTAAGATGAATTCATCAGATCATAAAGGTCAGATGTAATTCCTCAAACATGTGCTAAAATATTTCTTTAAAATTTTAGTGATTCCTCAAAAATGCACAATCATTCAAAATAAAACATCATTTGATAACACTTCGTCCCCTTTTAATAAATATATGTAAGTCACTAAATAAAAGTAATTTAGTGCGGGAAATTACTACATATGGTAACACTACTATTCCCCCCCAACTTTAGAACACTTGATCTTTAACCATTAACGGATTTAAAACTTGTCATAAAAATTGGCACATCTTTTTTTTTCCAGCACAGCATTTTAATTTTAACACAGTTATTCTAATAGTGTTCAAATGTTTCTGTGGAATCTGACTTTAATAAGGATATTATTATTCATGAACTACTTTTTTCCTCATTAAGTTATTGCTCCAACCAATAACATGGTGTCAAACATAGAATATCATTTTAAAAACTATCTATCTAAACTATTCTACCATGAAACACTTATTTAAAGTTCTAAGGAAATTAGAATCAGACTTTACAATGTTCACGCAAAATGGGTCCCGTTACTCACCTCATGCTCCACCCATTTGACTATACTATGGATCTTGTCATTATATACACCATTGATTAACTACTTAACTACAGTTATCATAGAGCACAGTCCCTGTCATTACTTAGCTACAGAGATGAATAACGAAAGAGAAATCTATTCAGAACTAAATTTGGTTAAGGGCTCAAGGAGACAGAAAATGAAAGGTAAGGGCACTAAAGCTCCATTTCAGTAAAAGAACTGGAATCATTTAAGTGGAATTAAACCTTCAGAATGCCTCTCAGGATCTCCAATGGATTGAAGGGAACAAAAGCTGCAAATGTAAAGCATTTAATGGAGACACAGTATAACTTTCTAGGATGTGCAGCTGAGGTGCCAAGGTATGGGGAAAGAGTGGGAAATAAGCTCACATATTTTTATTTGTGGGGACCAGAGCTTGAAGTTGAAATACAGTATTCTAGTATGAAATCTGAGAACTAATTTTATTCAGACACTTTTGTAATTTGTAGTCTTTGACCAACAACTCATAGAGGATTATATTTACTGAAAATGCAATAGCATATTCTGAGAGAAAGATTACAATGGTAGATATGGGTTTGGGGTCCAGGGTTATATATGATTCCCTGTGCATGTGGGTTCTCCTGTATGTAAACTGTATGAACGATTATCTCCATCTCTCCTTCCTCAGTGTTTACAATTCTCTCCCTGTAGATTTACTATCATCATCAGAGAAGCTCATTGCTGGGATCCTTGGAATCTTCTGCCTTGTCTTGATGTACATTGTAGTAAAAATGATATATTTTAGTCCATGTAAGTAAATTTTTGAAAGATTATAAGGGAGCTTTCACTTTAATGATCATAAGTACCTCTAAAAATTTCCTAATATTATGGAATAGAATTCTCATTTTAGTGTATGTGTTTAGGCTAAATGTGGAATGGTCATTCTGAATTTGTCAAAAATATAAATAGAATGATTGTAGAGTGTTTTATATATATATATGTATATATATTCAGATTTCATAATTCAAAGACCTGCTTTAGTTGACTGGAAGATCTTATTGAGAAACGCAAATTAATTCTTGAGACTGGTTAAGCCAAATACTGTAAGAGATTGTGAAGTTTGGTCCGTCAGGCTTTTGAAACATTTTCATTACTTTATTAATTTTTCTTGGTAAAATAATTTTGTTCATTTAATCTTAAAGAATACATCAAATTTCCAACTAAGAAACTAAAGTGATAAGGCTTTATTTAGATCAATATCTATTTTGTATAAGGATTACTTTAATTTTTTCTAGATACTGTAATACCAGAGCAGCACAATTCCTCCCTAATAACAAGGATCCAGAAATGTGCATTATGATTTTCAAAGTTCAAATACTAGTACACTTTATATTTTGTCTCTATCTGAGGCTAGGCAAAAATGATAAAGGTTTTGGGGGAGAACATAAATTATAAAATCAGGTAATAAAAATCCATAAATAATGATTATAAGAGAATGTTCCCTCTTAAACAACATGATGAAATATTTGTTTATCATCATACCTATTGTTGCTAATTGGCTCAAATTTTCTACTACTCTAATATGATATGAGATAAATAACATTACTATTCTAAAAAAGTGGTTTCATTCATTGACTTTCAGGACATGTATAGACCAGATATTTTTGGTGGTTTTTTTTTGCTTTATATGCGCACTTAAATTAGGAGATGAGAGGCTGACCCTTCTCTGTACATGTGTGTATGAGGGTATTCTGTTTTATATGTACTAGCCTGTAGGTCACATAGTATGTTATGTATATATATGTTTATACCTACACAAATATGTAAGTTAATTCTCATTTTTTTAGATTCAAATTGTTTTTGGATAATAATTTGTAATCTTTCTACAGCATATCATTGCCGTCATTGTCCAAAGAGGTGGTTCACATATTCCAACAATTGCTATTACATTAGTATTGAAAAAAAAGCATGGAATGAGAGTTTGATGGCCTGTGCTTCTAAGAAATCTCATCTGCTTTGTATAGATGATGAGGAAGAAATGGTAAGATTTTAAATGTTTCATACACTTTATTAAAACCTTATTTCAGTTGATTATACTTATAGAATTTATCCACATTTTTGTACATATTTGTAGTTTATTTCTTTAAAGCTTATAATATTCCACTGTTTGACTTTATTTTTATTTATGTTTTATGTCACTAATGTACTTTTGATAACTTCCAATTCTTCCTTTTCATGGGAAATTGTGTTTCTATAAATGTTTATTTTTAAAATAAACTTTGCTATTTGATTTTACCACACATCAAGGAAAGTAAACATATCATGGTTGTGCAAGTTGATCACAAAATGAATAGAACCCTGTAATTACAACTCAGATCACAAAATAGAAGTTTCCAGTCCCTAGCTTTCCTGTTCCTGTGTATTCTTCATCAGTTTTTTCTCCTGATTTATCCATTCTCCTGATTTTTAATATTATAGAATCTCCTTGCTTATTTTGAACTTAATGGAATCATACAGTGTGCATTTTTCTTCCTCTTTTCACTCCCACGTGATATTTTTGCAGTTCATCCACATTATTTCATTTATCTTAATTAATTTTCAGTGCTGAATTATGTGAATGCAACATTTTCAAATCCATTCTATCCAAAGTGTCTGGTTGGGAACATGGGTCTCATGCCCTCAGGAATAAAAAGGCTTCCTAATTAGAGAACGTTTATTCGTAGTATCTCTTTTGCTGGTCCCACGTCCATGCTTCCTATCCTTATGTCTCTTGGTTAGGGAAGGAGAAGTGCTTCCTCTGGCTTCTTGTTGTTTTCTGATGGGCTTGCCTGGTGTTGCTGGACAGGATTCCCTTCAACACAGAGGAGGAATGGCTTCCCTGAGCCATCTCTTATTTCTAGGTTGGGTATTGGGTAGCAGCAGCCTAGGTCACTTTCTTCTGTTGGGTGGGGGATATAAGATGCCCTGTCACTCTGTTTTCCCCTAATCCTAGGGTCCCAAACCTTTTCTCCTTTCTCTTCCACCTTTCAAAGTTCTTCTTTACTTGTGTCTTTCATTAGTTGCGGAATTTATATCGTACTTAACAGGGAGTAGCAGAGAGAAATTAATCTATGACACTTTGTCTTGCCATTGGACTCCACCAATATAGAAACAGATGGATTAGGGGTTTACCTAGTCAAAGAATGGTGTGGGACCCAGAAAGTCAAATTTTTGGCTTCCATGCCATTTATTTTCCCAAAGGCAATCCCTTAGTTTCCTTCTAAAACCCATACTCTGAGAAATGCAATAGAAAAATACATTGATATAGTCACTATCTGGAAACTTATTTAAATCCTTGCTATGTTAGTTTTGTCAACGTGGGTAACTACTAAATTACATGAATAAGAATTTTCCTTATTAACGTAAGAAGAGGAATGAAACTACTAATGATAAATGTTTGAGTGAATTTTAAATCAAAACTATAAACATTGGTGAAAATTTTTACAATACAAAAAGCAGTTTTCAACTTTAATATATCTCTAGTGTTAGGTTAGAATTTAATGCTCTCATTTTGTTCTTAAAATTAAGGACCCTATGAAAGAATACACTACTTACATTTTTAAAACTAATAAAATCTTTCATATTTAAATGAAAACTCTTTATTTTTCATAGAAATTTCTCAATTCCCTATCACTTCCTTCATGGGTTAGAGTCTTTCATAACAGCAGTGACAATCCACGGATGTTGATAAATGGCTCAACTTTCACATTAAAGCAACATTTTTTTTTTAAATAATGCTGTATAGAAGAAGAAAATTTAAAAAAGAAAAGTTCAGAAGAATTATATTAATACATTTAATTATAGACGTGAAGAAAGATGTTGAAAGTTAATGAAATAATGAAATGTCGATGTAAGTATTAAAGATTAGACTATTCAGTTCATAATAACCAACTCTTACTAATATTATATGAAAAACGTCGTTACTCATTTTCAAAACATTCTTTTATTACAGTTACATGGAAAATGCTATTTTTTCACAGATTCTTGCATACATAACAACAGAATTATGCATTTTTCTCCATTACAAGATAACAGAATCATCATCTGGTAAACATAACTGCGCTATACTACACTCATCTGGCCTCAGAACAGACAGTTGTGGATCTCCAAACACATATAATTGCAAGCGTAAGCTTTAGAATTGACACACCTGAGTCTGCATTCTGTTGGGTAATGTTCCATTTCATAAAGTGGAAATAATATTACAGTTACGTAAGTCTTAAAGTGAATTATATTATTTGTTCTAATGAAAATTATTTTCCAAAACAATTATTTAAATACAATATGCACACCAAAAATTACAGAGATCATTACTTTTGTGTCTGCTTTTTTATGTTCAACATTGTATTTGTGGCATTCAACCTTTAAAAAAGATTGCATGTTTTGTGAGTTCATTTGTATGAAATATCAAGAATAGGCAAACCCATAGAAACAGAGAGTGGGTTAGTGGCTGCAAGAGTTGAATGAAGGGGGAATAGGAAATGACTGCTAATGAGTAGTGTTTCTTTTTGGGATGATGAATACTTTCTAAATTTTGATCATGCTGATGGCTGCATACTCTGTGAACATGCCAAAAACTTCTGATTTGTACACTTTAAATTGATGAATTTTATGCTATTTAAATTACACCTCAACAAAGCTTTCCAAAAACCTCCTGGGATTATGTTTGAGTCTGCATTTAATCTTGAAAGTAATTTGTAAAGGTTAGTCATCTTTACAATATTGACTCTTTTAATCAACATCATACTTTATCCTTCCATCTATTAGGTTTTCTGTAATTTGTCTATTATATTTTGTATTTATCTAGATTGAAATCTTACAGAAATATGGATATTTCACAGTCACACTTTTGTAAATGACATCCTTATTTTTAAATTTCCTTAAGGAATTCTTGTTGCTTTAAACAGAAATATAATTTAGGTTTACATGTTGATCTTATATTCAATGACTTCACTGGCGAATCCCAGGCCACCGAAGCAGAACATGAGAATTTAACCACTGTGTCACCCGGCCGGCCCCATTTTAAGGTTGTTTAAAATCATTCCTTTCTCATATTAAGGTAATTCTGTAGTATTCTTATTTTTCTAATAGATTTTATTTGTAATTGGTGTTACATTTTTATTATTTTTTCTTCAATTGGAATAATAAATGTTTTCTCCATATAATGTTTGTGAAGCAAATTATCCTTCTTTCTTTCAAATGTTGAATTAGTCTTGCATTTGTAAAATAAAACCACAATGATCGTTCTCTATTGTCTTTTTTAAAAAATCAGTGCATACATTATATTAGATTAAGTAGTTTTTCTTCATTCATGTTCACAATGAAATTAGACTGAGTTTTCACTTATAACTACATATTTGACAGGTTTTGTTATCAAGGCTATTTTGGAAAGCATTCGTCTGTTTCTATTACCTGCAAGCCTTTGTGTAAGAGGATTGTTATAATTTCAAGTGTTATTATTCACTACTGGTACCATCTGAGCTCGTAGAATATTTTTGTAGGAAGGTTTATACAATGAACTCAATTGCTTTAAAACATATTAGGTTTACTCAGGTTTCTATTTGTTGTATTGCATTTTGGTAATTTGCATTTCTAGGAATTTTCTATTTCATATAGATATTAAGATGTATTCATAATGTGGCTTTATTATCTGTTTAATATCTGTAAAAAACCATAATAATATTCCCTTGTTTAATCTAGATATAAAAGATTTGTGTCTTGTCAATTTTTTTCTTCAACAGTCTTTTATCAATTTTATTAAGTGTTTTCAATGAGAATGACTTTGACCTCCTTGATCCTCTCTACAGTAATTTTGTTTTGTCTTGATTTTATACTGTTTATTGGTTTCTTCTACTTCATTTGGATTTAATTCCACCTAATTTTAGTTTTTCAATTTTTAGTTTCTTGTGATGTATGCATCAATTTCTGCTTTTTTTGGTAAGATATGCATTTAAGGCAACCAATATTTCACAAGACAGTCTTTTGTTATATTTGCCTTGTAATTCACATAAAAATTGTAAACATTCATTGTAATCATTTCTTTGGCTCATATGCTGTTTAGAAATTTACAACTGAATCTAAAACCATACAAGGATTTTCAAATTTGTAGTTATTGACTACTATTTTTGGTAAACTGTAGTTAGAGAATTTTCTGTGAAGCTGGAACTGTTGTACATCTCTGTTTGAGTGTGGCTAGTGTGACTGAGGAACAAATCATAAAATTTTCTTTGTTTTTTATTAATGTAAATTAAATTTGAATACCTGCATTTCAAGTGCCCACTTGCCAAACTTGGCTAGCAGCTACTGCAGTGACACCATTACATTTTATATATTATATGTATATATATATATATATAATAAAACATATATTTAAATATATAGTTCTATATATTTTATATTAAAAAGCCTGGGAATAAGAATTTCCATGTGAACTCAAAATATGAGTATTCTATACTAGTATGTAGTATGTGTGTGTGTTGTGCATATATATATTGGTTAATTGTCTAGTTTAAATCTATCTAAAGCCTTACTGATATATCTGCTTTTTTGATAAGTAGTGAAAAAATTGTTAAAACTCCATTTATGATTGTTTACTTCACTTTTTTCAAATCTATGTTGAATTTGTATTATTAAGTACATACAAATTCAAAAATCATATTCAAATGGTTTGGATAATCAATCAATCCTTCTGAAACATGCTTCATCATTTCCAACAATGGTTCTTGCTTTATGTTGTGACAGTACATGAACTATAGTAATTTTCTACTCCCTAGTGTTGTGTAGTATAATTTTTCATCTTTTTGCTTTTAACTTTCTTTATGCTTATCTTAAAGGAGTGCCTCATTAAGATGGCAGTCATTTTAAATATCAACATTCTTTGAATTTAAATTGAAAATTATATGCTTAATATAATTATTAAATTATTATACAAGATAGTATTGTTTATATTTTACTTGTATGTATAAATATTTAGAAATAATTAACTGTTAAATATAATATAGTTATCATTTAATTTTGGATGAACATTACCATATCTTTGAACTCTATTTTTTCTTTTTCTTATGTTTTACAATAAATATTTTTATTTTAATTTTCCTTTAAGAACTTTTTAATTTAATATGTTTTAAACATTCTTTTATTAGTGCCCTACATTTTACAGCATACAGTCTTTACTCATTAAAGTCTAACAAATTCGTACTTTTAACCTTTCCCAAACAGTGAAAAGATTTAACTAACCTCTATTTTTATTTACTATTTATGCCCTATTTGCTCCATGAATTCTAATGCAAATATATATTTTAAAATTAGAAACTTTATCATTAACATTTTATCCATTCAATATCCATTTAGATATATCTGCATAATTTCTTCAACGCTTCTTTTCTTTCTGCATATCCAAGTTTTCACTTAGAATAAGCGTTCCATCTTTAGAGGATCCTTAAATATTTCCTTTAGTTAGAGAAATGGGGTAATTAATTATCCCTGTTTTTAAAAAATCCTTCAAAATGAATTAACTTTGCCATCATATTAAAAGGATATTTTAACTTGTATTGACTTCCAAATATAACTAGAAAAATAATGGCAAAAACGCGATGAGTAAACATGATACCTGAGACTACATAATTTTCTTTTTAGTGAATTTTCCCTGATAACTCATTTTAGACTAATTTACACAGCTCAGTCAACTGGTTAAAAGTAAAAACATTAATCAGATTATTATTTCTCTCTCCATTGTTGTAATGGCAGTCATCTTCTGGATGCCGTAAACACATCTCTTTATTTTATTAGTTTAGAAGACTAAAAACTTATGGCATGAGAATCAAGCTTCTACCTTTAAATAATTCAGCATTTTTCTCTCAAGATAGGAAAACTTTTGATAATCTTTTTCCTAATGAACAAGCCTATCATTCACTTAAGGAATGTTGTTTGTGTTGGCTTTTCTGTTCTTTTGTGTTGATGCATTGCAGGTTTAAAAGACACTATACTTTCATTACATAACTTTCTGATCTCAATTATTCTTCTCAGAATGCACCAGATGATGAGTGATGCAATTGTTCACAGGGCTTTTATGAGAGGGGTCCAGTTTCATTGTTTTGCGTATAACTATCCAGTTTCCTAGACCATTTAGGAAGAGACTATTCTTTCCTCAATGAATATTCTTGGCTCCTTTATTGAAAATTAATTGATCATATATGCATGAGTTTATTTCTGAGCTCTCTATTCTGTGCCATTAATCTGTTTCTGTTATGCCAGTACTAAAATGTTTTGATTAATTTAGCTTTGTAATATAGTTTGAAATCAGGAAGTGTGATGCCTTCAGGTTGGTTCCTCATCCTCAAGATTGCTTTGTTTATTCGAATCTTTTGTGATTACATACAAATTTTAGAGTTGTTTGTTCTATTTCTGTGAAAAATTTTCTTGGAACTTTGGTAGAGATTGCATTGAATCTATAGATTGCTTTGGGTAATATGGACATTTTAATAATAAAAATTCTTTCAATTCATGAGCATGGGATATCTTTCCTTTTATTTGTGTTTTCTTCAATTTCTTTCATCATGTCTTGTAGTTTTCAATTTGTAGATCTTTCACTTTCTTGGTTAAATGTATTCTGAGGTATTATGTTTATGCAATTGTAAATGGGATTCTCTTTTTTCCTTTTTTTTTGAGGAAGATTAGCCCTGAGCTAACTGCTGCCAATCCTCCTCTATTTGCTGTGGAAGACTGGCCCTGAGCTAACATCCATGCCCATCTTCTTCTACTTTTTTTTTAATACGTGGGATGCCAACCACAGCATGGCGTGCCAAGCAGTGCCATGTCCGCACCCAAGATCTGAACCGGTGAACCCCGGGCTGCCGAAGTGGAATGTGCGCACTTAATCAGTGTGCCGCCAGGCCTGCCCCTGGGATTATTTTCTTAATTTCTATGTCCAATAGTTCATTTTTTATCCTGCAACTTTATTTAACTCATTGATTAATTCTATCAGTTTTTTGGTGGAGGCTTTAGGTATTTCTATACATAATACCATGTCATCTGCAAATAGAGACAATTTTACTTCTTCCTTTCCAAATTTTGATGACTTTTATTTCTTTTTCTTGCCTAATTGATCTGTTTAGGACTTCCAGTACTATGTTGAAAAAAAGTTGTGAGAATGATCATTCTGGTCTTGTTCCTGATCTTAGAGGAAAAGCTTTCAACCTTTCACCATTGAATATGATGTTAGCTGTGGGCTTGTCTTATATGGGCTTAATTATTTTGAGGTGTATTCCCTCATTACCCACTTTGATGAAAGTTTTTATCATGAATCGATGTTGAATTTTGTCAAATTCTTTTACTACATCTATTGATATGATCATATGATTTTTATCCTTCATTTTGTAAATGTGGTGTATCACATTGATTGATTTGTGGATCTTGAGCCATCCTTGCATCCCAGGAATAAATCCCACTGGATTATGGTGCATAACCCTTTTAAAGTATTGTTGAAATTTTTTTGCTAATATTTTCTTGAGGATTTTTGCATCTATTATTATCAGGAATATTGGCCTGTTGTTTTCGTTTCTTGGAGTGTTTGTCTGGCTTTGGTATCAGGATAATGCTGGCCCCATAAAATGAGGTGTTTCCTCCTCTTTGATTTTTTTAAAGAGTTTGAGAAGGATTGGAATTAATTCATCTTTAAGTGTTTGGCAGAATTCATCATGAAGCCTCCAATAGACTGTTCTTTCTTGGTCAGTTTTTGATGACTGATTCAATATCCTTACTAGTAATTAGTCTATTCAGATTTTCTATTTCTTCATGATCCAGTCTTGGTAAGTTGTGTGTTTGTAGAAATTTTCCATTTTTCTATCTTTTCTCATTTGATGTCGTGTAATTATTTATTGAGTCTCTTATGGTCCTTTGTACTTGTGTGGTATCAGTTGAACGTCTCTTCTTTCATCTATAGTTGTATTTGAGTTCTCTTTCTTCTTTTCCTTGGTTAGTCTACTGAGTGTATTGTCTGTTTTATTTATCTTTTAAAAAATAGCTGTTAGTTTTATTGATCTTTTCCATTGTTTTTATGTTCTCTATTTTATTTATTTCCCCTCTTATCTTTGTTGTTTCCTTCTTTCCACTAACTTTGGGCTTAGTTTGTTCTACTTTTTCTAGTTCTGTAACTGTAAAGTTAGGTTGCTTATTTCAGCTCTTCTTTTTTTTCCCTTGACGTTGGTATTTATTGCTATAAACTTCCCTCTTAAAACTGCCTTTGCTGCATCCCATACTTTTGATATGTTCTGTTTCCATTTTCTTTTGTCTCAAAGTATCTTTTGATTTCTCCTTTTAACCATTGGTTGCTCAGGAGCATGCTATTTAATCTCCACATAACTGTGAATTTTCCTGTTTTCTTCCTGTAATTGATTGCTGGTTTCATACCATTGCAGTCAGAAAACATACTTGATGTGATTTCAATCATCTTAAATCTGATAAGATTTACTTTGTGATCTATATATGATCTATCCTGGAGAATGATCTAGATGTATTTGAGAAGAATGTGTATTCTGCCTCTGTTGGCTGCAGTGTTCTCTGTATCTCTATTAGGTCCATTTGGTATAATGTATAGTTCAAGCTCAATATTTCCTCACAGATTTTCTGTCTCTACCATTTGTTGAAAGTGGGTATCATAGCCCCTACTATTGTTGCATTGTTGTCTATTTCTCCCATCACATTTGTTAGTATTTGCTTAACATATTTAGGTGCTCCAATTTGGGGTAAATATATATTTACAATTGCTTTGTCTTCTTGATGAATGACTCCTTTATCATATGTAATGACTTTCTTTATCTCTTGGTACCATTTTTGGTTAAAGTCTATTTTGTCTTCTGTAAGTATAGTTACTCCTTCTCTGTTTTGTTTTCCACTTCTGTGGAATATATTTTTTATCCCTTCACTTTAAGCCTATGTGTGTCTTTAAAACTAAAGTGAGTCCCTATAGGCACATATAGTTGAGTCTCAACTTTTTAATCCATCTAGCTACTCTTGCCTTTTGATTGGATAATTCAATCCATGTACATTTAGAGTAATTGTTGGTAGATAAGGACTTACCCATGCCATTTATTGTTTTCTGGATGCTTCACAGTTTTCTTGTTCTTTTCTTTCTTTCTGCCTTTTTTTGTGAATTGATGATTTCCCAAATGATATCTTTTGATTCCTTTCTCTTTATTTTTTGTGAATCTACTGTAGGTTTTTACTTTGTGATTATCATGAGGCTTACATAGTACATACTATAGATATAACAGTCTACTTTATGCTGATAACAACTTAACTTCAGTTTCATTCCAAACTTTATCCTTTTACTCCCCCCTTTTAAGTTTTTGATGTCACATTTACCTCTTTTTATACTGTGTATTCTAAAGCAAATTATTCTAGCTATGGTTTTGTTTTTGTTTTTTTACTGAAGAAGGTTAGCACTGAGCTAACATCTGTGCCAGTCCTCCCCCATTTTATATGTGGGTGGCAGCAACAGCATGGCTGACAAGCAGTGTAGATCTGTGCCCAGGATCTGAACCTGGGCTGCTGAAACAGAGTGTGCTGAACTTAACTACTATGCCACAGGGCTGGCCCCTACCTACAGTTATTTTTAATGCTCTTGTCCTTTAACCTTTATGCTAGAGTTAAGTGCTTAGCACACCACCTTATTACAGTACGAGAATATTCTGAATTTGAATATATATTTACCTTTACCAGTGTACTGCATATTTTCCATGTTCTCACGTTACTGATTAGCATCCTTTCAATTCAGCTTGAAGTACTGCTTTCAGCATTTCTTGTAAGGCAAGTATAGTGGTAATGAATTCCCTCAGCTTTTGTCTGTCTAAGAAAGTCTTTATCTCTCTTTCAGTTCTGAAGGATAACTGCCAGATAGAATCTTCTTGCTTGGCAGGGTTTTTTCTTTCAGCACTTCGAGTATATCATCCCACTTTCTCCCAGCTTGTAAAGTTTTTGCTTGGAAATCTGCTGATAGACCTAGTGGTATTCTCTTGTAAGTTACTAGCTTCTTTTCCTTTTGCTGTTTTTGAGATTCTCCCTTTGTCTTTGATTTTTGAGAATTTTAGTAGAATTTATCTTGGAGAGGATCCCTTTAAGTTGATTTTGATTGTTGACTTATGGGCTTCATGAACTTAGATATGCAAATTTCTCACAGGATTTGGGAGATTTGGGAAGTTCTCAGCCGTTACTTTTTGAAGTAAGCTTTTTGCCCTTTATTTCGTTCTTCTCCTTCTAGAACTCCAGTAATTTGCAAATTGGTTCTTTTGATGATTTCCAATATGTCATGTAGACTTTCTTCACTCTTTTTCTTTATTATCCTCTGACTGGATAATTACAAATGTCCTATCTTCTACTTATTGAGTTCTTTCTTTTGCTTAATCAATTCTGCTGTTGATGCTCTCCATTGTGTTTTCATTTTTTTTATTGTTTTCTTCAACTCCAGAATTTCTGTTTGATTTTTTTTATGAATTCTATGTCTTTGTTAATCTTCTCATTTTCTTCATGTATTATTTTCCTTATTTTGTTGAATTACCTTTCTTTTATTCTTGTGTTCATTGAACTTCCTTAATACAGTTATTTTGAATTCTTTATTAGTTAAATTGCAGATCTCCCTGTCTTTGGAGTCAGTTATTGCAAGATTATTGTGATCTTTTGGAGGTGTCATTTTTCATGCTCCTTGAAGTTTTGCATTGCTGTCTGCATTTGGTAGCAGTTACCTCTTCCAGTCTTTATTAACTGCCTTCGGGAGACAATTACCTTTCTTCAACCCTGATAATGATTCTGAGGCTTTCTAGGACCTTCCATAAATAGACCTGCTCCACATATCTTGCTCCCTCTTGTGGCAGAACTCTTAAGCTCGAATACCTTGTCTCAGTCCTGCACTGCACTAAGCTAAGTGTTGAAAGCTTTCCTTTTGTTTTCCCAAACATAGTGCTGAAGCTCAAGTTTGTGGTCTCTCCTTGGCTTGCAGATTTAGGCTGGGTTTCTGTACTTGTTCACTAGCTAGCTGTCAAAGCTTGCTCTCTACACTGCAGTTGGAAGTACCCACAGGGAGACAGCCACAGTGTGTGGGTGTGTTGGGGTGAAATGTACTGAGTACTAAGTGTGCCAGTGGGCCAGTTGGGTGGATCCACAGAGGAGGTGCTCCCAGCACCTCATAAGCAGGCTTCTTGATGGAGTCTACAATGCAGTTAGTAATACCTTCATCCCTTCAATGCCTTCTGAGAATCCTATCTGCCATTCTCTCAGCCTTTTCCTGCTCCCCATTCATGAATCTCAAGATTCAGTTGTCTGGATGAGGAGAGAGAGAATGAGCTCTTTGGCAACACCCACACAGCTGGGGAAGCTGGATGCTCACTCACACTCTCTTACTTTTCTCAGAAAGAGAAATCACAGCTGAGAAGATGTCTCTTGGCCCTAAGCTGTTATCTTGGAGTATGGGTAATATGGGTAAAGTCAAGCTGTTTTTCTTATTCTCTTTAATGCATTTAAATTCACATACTTTTGTTCCCATGGTGTGCCAGAACTTCTCCTTTGGAAACCTGCACTTCCAGAAAGTCTCTCTTGTCTGTGGGTGCTTGTCTAAACAGAGTTTTCCAGGGGTTCCTTGATTGCAACAGGGAGGTGCTAGAGCTGGTTCCCAGGTAGCTGCAGGGTCTACAGCAGGGATTGAACTTTGTATCTCTCAACTTCAGATCATACAAAGTGGCAAACACCAAGAAGACTCAAGACAATGTTGATGAATGACATGGTGATATATTTTGGTATTATTCCAAAGAATACTCAAATTCTGGAAAAAAGAATGCCTACAGATGTATTAAATAATAAATATGTGGTGGCAGAGGTGAGATTACAGATCCTCATAAAAGAATAGGTCTTTTAATTAAAGTGATGGGAAAAATCATGACCCTATGGAAAAATATTGAATAACAAGGTTCTAATTATGAAAGAGTTCATCACAAGTTTAATAGAAAATACAGTGAAATATATCAACACCTTTGGTTAAAGATACACTTCTTAATAAAATTTCAAAAAAGCAAAACCATAAATGGAAATGGTGCTATAAAGGAATAATTACATAAATGAATTTATTTTCTGGACAATAAAAGATATCGTTAAAATTGGAAAGATACACCCAGACAACAACAAGTTATACAATCAGTGAGTGGTGTGCTAGATCAAGCTTATAGCTGATCACAGGACACTACTGTCAAACTTTCAGGAATTTCAAGAGCCAGTTGTTAAATACAGTCATTATTAAAGTTCAATTATATTAAACATAAAATATTATAAATTAAATTATCAATAAATGTAATAAATAAAACTCATTACCTCTTAGTTATTTTGCCAAATTTACTATATTTATGAAGTTATTTACATCTGTTATATCTGAGTGGTGGGAATACTTCTCTTCCCAATTCTGCATTCAGTGATATCAAGTTAGTAGCTTTAAACTGATGATAGTTAGGGTATTTACACCACTAAAATTGGCAAACACTACAAATGAAATATTTCCCCCAACCAGAGAGCTGGTTATTAAACATTTACTATCTTACACTGGATGCACTTGACAATAGATTTCTATCTAGACTATGTAAAGAACTTCTATACATCAATAAAAAGGCAAACAACTAAATATAAAATGGGAAAATATGTGGATATAGTCCAGAATATCTTTTAAGGATATTATTATAAAAGTAAAATATAAGTAATAATCATGGCTAGGCAAACTAAAATACCCTGTGAAAATTTTGGATCCATAGTAGAAAAATTAAAAGATTGCAGATTCTAAATTATGCCAATTATGTAGAAAAATGAAAACTCTCACATACTTCTGCTTGTGGTGAACGCAATACAAAAGTTTTGGAGAGTAATTTCTCAATATTTGTGAAGTTTTGAATAGATTTACCCCAACACCCAACAATTGTACTTCTAAGTATATACTCTAGAGAAACTCTCCTGTATATGTAATTAAGGAGAGGTATTGAAGAATATCCAGGTAGCATTTTGAGAGAGCAAAAAGTGAAAAAAAAAAAAAAAAGAAGAATCTAAATATTCTTAGAAAATAAAGTAAGTAAAAATATTGTGCTATAGTCAGAGGATAGACTATATTTTATGAGGAAAATGAATTAAAAAGCACAATATTGAGTATATCAATATTGATGGATGTCAAAAATATAAATTTGAGCCAATATAAACGATTCCAAAAATGCGCACTACATATTGTTTATATCAATTTTAAAAATATATTCAAGAAATAGCCATATATATTAGATAGCAATAGACAGGTAGTAGGAATCCTCTAAAGGAAATAGAGGGGATGAAATCAGGAATGAGCACACAAGGACTCACATCTGTTCAGAATATTATATTTCTTAAGCTCAATGGTGGGTCCATTAGTGTTTGTCACATTATTCTTTAGGCTAAAATTATGTAAATAAGGCAATTTAGAGATACTACAGAAAATTCGGATAAACCTAGGGTAACGGAAAAGTTTGCAATAAATTCAGTAAACCTCCGAATCAATAAATGAAATACTAGAAACATTTATGAACATAACTATATGAAAGTAATAGCTATATTGAATAAATAATAATAGAAAAATACATAAAACTCATAACTAATGCTTGCTGAGTGCTTACTATATGCCATACATTATTCTTTGTGCTAAAGATCCATCAGTGAACAAGGCAAACTTCCTTCCCTTTCAGAGTTTATATTCTCGTGAGGAAGAAAGATACAAAGCAAAATAAACAATGTAGAATAAATGATACAAGTAAAAATAAGCTAAAATAAGAAATAAAACACATTGGTAGCATGTTCAGGAAAACAACTCTAGAAGATAACATTTGAACAGAATTCGAAGGAAATAATGAATCTATGCGCAAATAAAAACCATGTCTGTGGGAGTAGACAGGCCAAAGCTCTTGAATTAGAAATAAATTGTGTTACTGGAGAACAATAAAAAGAACAAGGAGGCTAGAGAGACAGAAAGGAGGTGAGGAAAGAAGAAACACTGATATTGACTGTGACCCGAGTATTTTAAAAAGAAAAAAAATGTATACATATTTTGAAAGTATTTTTGAGACAGTTTGCATTCTTTTGACCACATCACCCCTCTGAGACTAAAACTGTGAGTCATCGCCACAAAAGATACAAACACATATGTCTTTAATAATCTAAAACTACATCTAATTACAAAGAAATATTTTGCCTTCTGCTTTTCAATCACATTTGGGAGCCACCACTTGAATACTATTTTAGTGTAATGATTATTCATGTTAATTTTGAGAACACATCACTTTTCTAAATTTCTTTTCTTTTTTTTTTTGCGAGGAAGATTGGCCCTGAGCTAACATTCACTATCAATACTCTTTTTTTTGCTTGAATAAGATAAGCCCTGAGCTGACATCTGTGCCAATCTTCCTCTACTTTGTATGTGGGATGCCTCCATAGCATGGCTGATGATTGAAGTAGGTCTGTATGCAAGATCCAGACTTCTGAACCCTGGGCTGCTGAAGCGGAGAAGCAGAACTTTAACCTCTCAGTTACAGGCCAGCCAGCCTCCTTAAATTTCTTTTTAACTCATTTTCTTGACACCTCTTATTAAGAGAAAATTCTGCAAGCCATAGAGTATTTTTTAAATAATCTGTCTAGAATTAAAGATATTCAGAAAGTGAACTTTTGTATTTTGAATCACAAAACTAAGTCCCGTAAGGTCCATTTGTGTTTTACAATAAAAATAGATTAAAACTGTCGACTGGACTTTCACCTTATTACATCCACAAATTAGGTCATCATGCCCTTCCTTAAGCTGGTTACTCTGTATTAGTGGTACCAACATCATTTCATTCAGTAAAATCTAGAAATATACACAACATTTTCCCTCTGTTTCACTCTTACCTTCAACAATTGTCAGATTTAACATCATTAACTAGTCAATTTACCTCCCTAATTAATGTCATTTTTACCATTCCTAACATCACAGGCTTGGATTAAAACCCTGTTTTCTTCTACTGCCCATACCTGTTGTTCTTATTTGTTCTTTATCCTCGTTAATATTAAATCCATTATTTTCTGAGCAGGTCAAATTGCCCAAAGCATGGAAATCTGACCTTGTCAATCCTTGGTTAAAACTCCTTAGAGGGTTTTTACTGACTACATGGTACTATTCAAGCAACATAACCTAGATTACGAATCTTCCTTCTTCTCACTCATACCCACTTCTTGTCATTCCAGACTGTTCCAGCCTCCATTCTCATCTCCAGATATTCAAAACCCCACTTTCAACCGACAATATTGGACTGCATATAGTTCTCTGTATTAATTTTATTGTCTCTTTCTTCTACTTTTGACAGTTCTATCTTTAATTCTCGGAGTGTTTTAACCTCATTCACCTTGAGATCTAACATATTTTTAAACAATACTCACCCTAAGTCACCTAAGCCAGGACATCTTCCCTCATGCCGTTTTCTCATAGTTAATATTGGCAATCCATTGTGAAATTGTCATCTTTGATTCTACCTTTTATAATACCTGGTAATGATGTCTACTACCGAAAATTCCATATTAATGTAAAAGCACATGCTTATGTCTATGCCTTAAATGGATTGTTAAAACTTAGATGACAGAGAATTTTTTTTTCTGATTTATCTCCCCAAATCCCCCCAGCACATAGTTGTATATCTTAGTTGCAGGCCCTTCTAGTTGTGGCATGTGGGACGCCGCCTCAACGTGGCTAGATGAGCAGTGCCACGTCCCTGCCCGGGATCTGAACCGGTGAAACCCTGGGCCTCCGCAGTGGAGTGCATGAACTTAACCACTCGGCCATGCGCCAGCCCCAATGACAGAGATTTTGCTTTGTACTTTATTGAACTATGTATATCCATTGCCGAACAGTGTGCTTCCCATACAAAAGGTCCTCAACAGATACTAGCTCAAAAAATACATAAGAAACAGTCTTCATGAAAACAACAGTAATATCCTATTTATATGTATGTATTTATTTACATATTTTGTTGCACTTTGGTGTTGTTAAGTGTGTGCAAAATAATGAGAAAAAATTAGTTCAATATAGAAAGGCAATTGGTTAAAACCACAGAAGGAACATTGTAAGCTTTTAGTGGTTATTTTCATACTCTCCAAGAGGGTAATGTAAGAATCGTAGAGTTTCAACCACATGCGTTTTTATTCATATTTACACAAATTAATCTATTGAGGATAGCAGAACAAGTAATAAGTCAACTAGAATTTGACCACCTGCTACTAGGTGCACAATTAAAGAAAAAAGTTGAGAGATCTTGGTTCTATGCAGATCTGCAACTAACAAGCTTTTTTTCCTTTGGAAAATTGCTCTGATCCCTACATATATTTCCCTAGGCACTTGAGATAAGTAATGTTCAAATTTTATGACATCTAAAAAATTCTAGAATTCTCTGATATTTAAAGGACTGAAATAAACACAAAATTCATTCGGATGCAAGACAAAGAAGATGTAAACAGCATTTTTTTCGTGAATATGGAGATTACCACTGTGGCAGGGAATGTAGGGTTAAATGGCTAACAAGCAAACAAGCAATCAAACAAAGAAAAATAACAAAGACGCTGATAGAAATTTGAAGTCGTCTAACTTGTAAGGCATGCATGTGATTTACTTGAGAGCAACTTTGAAGAGTTACTATTTATACGGCTATTTATTCAAAAATTCTAAGATAATACCTCAGGAAAAAAACCTTTTCTATTCCACTATATCATATTGATTGATATTAAACACACACAAAAAATGAAGTCTGCTAGCATGGGCTAAGTTATTACAATGAAATAATTCCTTGTGAAAGAAATGACATCTCAATAGAATTGCTTATTTTTAGAATTATAGAAAGTTTCAACTGAGATGGGGCCAAGAAATTATTATCTGTTACCAGCTCAGGAAACTGTTCAGTTGCCGAGATAGTGACCTGTACTCTCTCTCTTTCTGCTGAAGTAGCCATTCAAGATTTATAGAGTCTCTGCCTTGTGTACATTCTCTTACAATGTACTAGCTGACATTATATGTATCCTACACAGTACATAATAAATACCTAGCTGAATGTTCTGAATAAACATTTCAGGTTCTGAATAAATATTTCTTCAAGTATTTTTGCAGATTTTTTACTTTTATATTTCTCAGTATTTCACTTCTGCTTCACAATATGCCCATGTATATCCAGACTCCGCTCTATCTCCCAGTTCCTTTTCCTTTTCATTGCTCATGTGAATTTTAGAATTTGTCTTTGTGACATGTCTCTCATCAATTCAAGCACATTTACAGAAAAGTCAAGACTACAAAAGATTCATTTGGTCATAACCACACATTTCATGCTTTCATTTCTAGCCAACTGTCCGATAAACACTTTTAGCCACATCCAATTTTAGTGTTGTAGCTTGAAGTGAGCATTCTGCCAACAGGACTATTTCTCACCACAAAGAGCAGTGTGGCCTCACCACCTCCTCCCCTTGTGATACACAGGAAGAGCTTAATATACGTTCAGCCATGCAAGCCAGCCTGTATCTTACTGGTTAGGAGATAGTTGATTAGTGGTTATTCTCACTTAACAAAAGACAGTTTCTAAACAGTTTTTTGAGGTGGTGGTGGTTGTTCTCAAATGGCTTAAACCCAGGCTGTTTACGAAGCATTGTAAATTTCTTTCTCCAATAGTTTTAAGAGGTCAGGCAAATATGTTCATATGAAGTGCATACATGTATTTTTGTAGTCAATTACTGTTTCTGCATAATTTTATTTTAGTTGGTTTTATTCCATTTATCAAAAAGTATGTTTTCTGAAAGCTATGCCATGTCCCTTTGCAACTTCACATATCACGAAAGTATCACTAATGTTTAGCAAATCCTAAATAAAAGTTGCATCATACAGAGGCAAAGTGAGTCTATGTTCACCACTGAAAATGAAACTGGAATTTCTTTGTACATATTATTTCTTTATAGATGTTTCTTTTTAACTCTTCCCCTCTCTTAATATTTTTAGCTCGCCATTCTGGACTTATCTTAGAATATGCCTCTTTAAGAATCCTTAAAGACAGATGTTAACTAGGCTTATTGTGGTGATCATTTCACAATATATACAAATATTGAATCAACATGTTGCACAACTGAAACTAATATAATGTTATATGTCAATTATACCTCAATAAATAAATTAATTAATTAAAAACCTTTGCCCTCCCTCAAAAAGGAACCCTTTCTTTACTTTGTCGATTTGTTTAGGGGCCTTTATATATGACACCATAGCTCCCCATGCTTAGCTCTATCATGATATTTATTTCAAGAAACTATACTTGTAGGTATGTTTTTTGACTTCCCCACAGGACTATAAGTTCCTCTTTGAACTAAATGAAATGAATAGAATATTCTGATGCTCTATTTTTACTCTGTTCCTATCTCTTTTTCTCAATGTTCTGTTGAAGAGACACATAATCTCAGTTAAATCTAAAGCAGCTAACATAAAAATAACTCTTCAGTTAAGTGTGATCTGGATTTCCCCATAAAAAGCCCACATTCAAGCATCCGTTCATTTACTTTTATAAACCAAATATTTGTAAAAATGTGTTTGTTAGAAAATATCCGCTTGTATTCCCCGTATATAGATCTAATTTTACTATGTATAGTAGTCAATGGAAAATGTTGATTAGCTGAAAAGAATTTTACTATAAGAATGTCAGAAGTTAACATTTTTTTCTTTGACTTTTTTTTGTTTTTTTTTAGGAAGATTAGCCCTGAGCTAACATCTGTTTCCAATCCTCCTCTTTTTTGCTGAGGAATACTGGCCTTGAGCTAACATATGTGCCCGTCTTCCTCTACTGTATATGTGGGACGCCTACCACAGCATGGCTTGACAAACAGTGCATAAGTCCACACCCCGGATCCGAACCAGGAAACCCCAGGCTGCCAAAGCAGAATGTGTGAACTTAACTGCTGTGCCACCTGGCCAGCCCCGTTCTTCAACTTGTTTTGTATTCACTTATCTGGTTTATTATTAAACTTGTTTCATACTTACTTGCTTATTTTCTATCACCTACACTAAAATGTAAACTCCCTGAGGGCAAGACATTTTGTCTGGATTGTTTACTTCGACATTCTTAAGGCTTGTAAAAGCAACTAAGAAATAGTAATCACTAAAAAAAAGTGTTGAATAAACTTGTTCATTTTCCAACTTGAAACATATGACCATTTAAAATTTGTTTTCCTGCCTTTGGAAATTATTAGTATATCTTCAAGAATTTTTAGTTGACAACTTTACTTTTCCTTATAATTTTATGTATTCTTTGATTATCTTGTCTTACTTCATATTTTATCTCAATATTCTGAATAAATGAATGTAAATAAAATGTATACTGAGACAATCTTGTTAATTGGTATCAACTCTTACACATGTACTTATTTTTTATGCAGACCAGAGGTATGTATTCAAGTTCCCAATTCTTATGCATATGATTTATATATGGTAGAGACCCAATTTTATGTTTTTATATTGACTAAAAAATTATCCAGCACTAATTATTTAATAGTATCTTATTCCCTACATTAACTGCAATGCAACCCCATATACATTTTTCATCTATGCTCGTGACTTTGTCTTGTCTGTATTTTTTTTTTCAATTTGTCTGATTTGTCAGTATTCTCATAAGGCTTTTTCTTAATTAGCATCACTTTAGCAAAGATCTTAATATCTTTAGGACAAAGCTTCCACATTTTCTTCTTCTTCAATAGTGATAGACCATTAAACTGGCTTTTGCAGTTTAATGAGCATTTAGGATTCCGCTATGTAAGTTTCACAACAAAACCTGGGATATTAAGCAGAATTGAGTTGAATCTCTAAAATATTTTATGATTAATCAACACCATTATGAAATCCCATAGTCCTATCAAAATCTAGTTCTTTTTGAAAATATTTTTACAAAATTATATAAGTTCCTTATAGATCTTATCTGTTTCTGTTGGATTTACTCATAAGTGCCTTACAGTGTTTCTTTTGTGGTTGTTAATGGTATAAGAAAAAACTTAATTGTTTATATTTATTATTGATTTTTAATACAATAGCTTTTGCAAATTAATGCTACATTTAATTATACTACTATTACTTTTTTCTTTCTTTCTTTCTTGTTTTTTCTGAAGAAGATTCACCCTGAGCTAACATTCATGTCAATCTTCCTCTACTTTTTAGTATGTGGGCCACTAATAGAGCAGTGTAGATCCATACCCAGGAACCAAACCCGGGCTGCAGGAGTGGAGCGTGCTCAATTTAACCATAGGCCACTGGGGCTGGCCCATATACTACTATTATTTCTATTAACTGGTCATTAAACTATTTTTTAATTTAGTATGTAGATAAGGATGTCATCAGCAAAAAAATTGTTTAAGTCCCTACCTCTTTATTTTCCTGTGCTGGTCTTAAGTGTGCTGTAGAATCTCCATGACAATATTGAGACGTGGCATTAGTGACCACTTTGCCTTCATGATTTACTAAAGGACTACTAGTATCTTGAAGTTAAAAATGATGTTTGTATGGATCCCAGAATGTATGCTAGAGATTGTATTTATCATGAAAATGTGTTGAATTATAGCAAATGTGCATTCCATCTTAATATAATCATGTTCTTTCTATTTCTTTAATCTTTTATTTGTGGCAAATTGTATTTATTATTTTTCTTCCAATGAAAATTATTATTACTATCCTGAAATAAACTCAATTTGGTCATCTATATTAGTTTTACACACTGTGTGATTTAGTTTGATACTATTTTAGGATTTTGCAACAATTTTCATGAATGAGATTTACTCTTCTTTTTTCTTTCTTAACACATTCTCTTCTAATTTGGACCTCAAGGTAATTTTAGTTTTAGTGAAAGAAGAGAAACTATTCTTTTTTTTCTGCTACTGTCTAGAAGCATTTTTACAAGTTATAATGATCTCTTTCTTGAAACTTCGTTATTTCTCTCCTGTAAAGCTATTTGGCTTCTGTGTTATCCATGTGGGAGGATTTTAAATAACCTACTGATTTCATAACAATTACTCTAGCTTTATTAAACTTTCACAGAATCAACTTTTTCCAATGTTAATTTTATCGTATGTTGCACATATTAAATAGTAACAGTCTTATTGTTTTCTTTGCTGAAGATCATTGCCTAATAACTATCTCTCATTGATTGAATGGAACATGGATTTACTGACTGAAGTTTTGTTTTTACAAGCAAATATGTAGTGAGAGTTAAATATGAGTGATGCTCCTATTAGCTGTTTCCCTCTAGACTGGTTTTGGTTTTCTTCTTCAAAGTGCCCCACCTTTATTATCATTATTATTATTATGACATTCTAAAGACTCCAGCTACTTATTTTTTAAATAAAATTTTTATTTTAGAATAGTCTTAAATTTACAGAAAAATTGTAAAGCTAGTACAGAGAGTTCTCATACACCCTATATCCAGTTTCCCTTATTATTAACAGTTTACATTAGTATGGTACATTTGTCATAATGAATGAACTAATATGGATACATTATTATTAAACAAAGAACATATTTTATTCAGATTTCTTTCACTTTTACCTAATGTCCTTTTTCTACTCCATTATCTCATCCAGAATACATGTTACATTTAGTCATCATGTCTCTTTAGGTTGTGACAGGTTCCTTATTATTTTTTAATGAAAGTGAAATTATTAGTAGCTAAAAATCAAAACATTAAGATATTAGTTGATTATGTTTCCATTATGGTATGAAATTTGGTGCTATTATTCTGACTAATAAAGAGGGAATGATATAATGTGCTGTCCACAAGGAAAAAGGAGGAAAACGTCCTCTTTAGGAACAGAGATGGATCTGCGGCACCCACATATATTGTAAATGAAATAATATTGGCCATAAATTGGTAATTATTTAAGTTACGCATATTATAGTTCATCATAGAAGTCTTTATTTTGTATACACTTTATATTTTCATATTTAAAAGTTCATGTATATACAAGCAAATATATATACACATATATGTATTTATGTGTGTGTATATAAATACGTATGTGCGTATATATGCAAAATATCTCTCTTAGCCCATACTTACATAATACACATAATTGATTCCACTTAAATTTATGATAGCATATGCACAGGATGATTAAGAAATTTATGTAATTTTCTTCTGTTTTTTCCACACTGTTCTTACAACCATATTTTATAGTTTTTGATTCAGAAAGTGATTATGTAATCCTATCATGTGTTTTTCAAAACTCTAGGAAACTTCTGATCACTGAATTCCTCATTTCCAAGTCATAAAATGATGTTAGGATCTAACATTTATTTCACCAATTAGCATAATTTTCTGTGTAGTTTTTGGTGGAAGTACTGTGGTTTGTGCTTTGCTTTTTCAACAGGAAGATAAAGTCAGAATAGTATTTGTCATAGCTTTGTCAAGGATCGAAATGACTGCACGTCTCTAGTTTCAGTTCTAACTTGGGAACTCAGGACATATCTAAATATTCCAGTTGTATAGGAAGCTTTCATCCACAAGAAGCAGGACCTTCTTTCTCTGATCAGGTGTGTGTCTGTGTGTTAGTGTGTGTGTGTGTGTTTCTAACAACTGTTAAGAAATGAGGAACGCTTGAGGTTTCAACCTCAAGAAAGTTTCTAAAAATATATACATTATAAGGCATTTCTAATTGTTTTTTAAGTGTTTGAATAGAATTACTGAGAGTAAGGAATGCTTATTTCTTCTGAGCTATACTTTTCTTCACTTTGTTCACTGATAGGTAATTAGGATATACTTATTGAAGAATCAGAAGTTAAGATGTTGCTATTAGATAGAAACTAGAAGAATTAATCGTTACATTTAGGATTAGAGAACTGAATTTCAATTTGAATTCTCACACTTACGAGTTTTCTGCTCTGTGCAAAGCACTTACCTTCTATGATATACAGCTTTATTTGCAAAATGAAACAAATTATATGTTTCTTTCAACTATTATTACCAAATATGAAAGAGCTTTGAGTTTTAAGTCTAAGCACTATGCAAAATTACTAAATAGCTATTTTTTTCTAAGAGCTCTGCTAGGCACTTTAAGATATTACTATATAAACACGTGTGAGATTATTTTTGTTAATGATGATAGTGATGATAACTTGTGAATAATAATGAGGAGGATATGGACAGAAGTTGAGTTAAAATGTACTAGGAAAAACATTTAGCAAAAATTCTTATGTCTTACCCAGAATACTTTGAAGAGAAAGCAATTATCACCAAATGAAATAAAACAACTATAAATAGAAAATTATGTGTGTTATTCAATATAAACAATGGAAAACATTTTTGACTAAGTATCTTAAAGGTAGGTGAGTTAAAAACACCCATGATCTATTTTTGACATTTTTGAAATAATTGTTTATTATTTTATAACCAAGGGAAATAAAAATATTAATTTTACCTTACTTTATATGAATTCTCATTTCTATTCTTTCCTTTTCTATATACACATAGGGGAAATTTTTCTATATTCTCACTTTTCCAATCAAAATACGTCATCTCATCATAAGGAAAGAAAACAGAAAAAAGTAAATGCTCAATTTTATTTTATTTAGGAATCCTTTGTAAAATTAATGACTTCGGATTTATCTCCGGAGTGGACGAGCAATCATAATTATATGATGGGGTCGGTCCGAGATCGGTGGGCCCATCACAGCACAGGTATGTATTTACACATAAATATGTAGTTTGGCCTGTGTACTATTTTAAGATACCCAGAATTTCCTACAACCGTATAAGGCATAGGAAAAAAATTTACTTTGGTTCACTTATGTTTATGTTCATTTCATGTTATGCTTATATTATATTTTATATTTTAAATCAAATCTTCAAAAACTAGAAAACTTGTTTCCCCTTCATTTCATTAACTACCTAAAGTATAGTCTTGCATAATTTGAGGCAACCTGAAATAGGAACAGCATTAGGATTTGGAGTTAGAAGTCAACTTCACTCAAACTTTTACCATTCTCTAGCTTTGAGATCTAAGGAAATCCCCAGCCTCTATGCACTTAAGTTTCCTTTTCTATCAAATAGAGATGAAAAATGTACCATATTTACCTTAGTGGAAGTATATTATTTTCAAATCAAGTGACATATATTTGAAAGTGCTTCTTAAACTAAAAGTATTATAAATTACTCACAGTTGGTAGTATTATATTAATTAAGCACTATGATTTTAGCTGCTTCTAAGATTCAATTTCTTTATCCACAAAAGAATATCTATCCTCTTCACATGTTTAATAATTAAATTACATGTTGTATATACAAAAAATGCTTAGTTTAGTTTTAGGAGTAAAAGGTAATTAGTATTATCATTTCATTTATAAAAGGCTTTTACATATTCAGTAATGATTGTAATTTCAAGAAGAGATCAAAAATGGTTTTTTACTTGTTTTGTTAGAGGCAGCATTTTTTATTTGTCTTTATCCTAAAATTTTACACCATAGTATTTTATTCATCTTATGTTCTTCGCTATAAAAAACAATTTAGACACACTAGCATTTACTAAATGTTTACTATGTGATTGATGTTATTAATACTAAATTCATATTGTTTTTTTTCACTTTTTAAAAATCCATACCTGGTTGTGTTGATATCCTTTGTTCTTCTTTCTTTCTTTTTGCAATTTGTGAAGTTATTATCTTATAAATGTGGCTCTATGAATTCAACACGTCTAACTCCCTAGGCCTGTGTCTTTTTCGTTAGGTGTCTTTATTTTAATATTAGATTTCATTGCATATTAAGAATTAACGTATTTTAATAGTACATAGGATCTTGCTAAAGATATTTTGCCATAGAATAAATATAATTTTATTTATATTATAAAGTGTAAAAATTATAATAAGCAATGTAAAACAAAAGTGACTTGATTTTATACTTTAAAAAGGATATGAATGGAAATGGCAAGTTAAATTGTAAAAATTTATAACCCAAGCAGCAGAAAGGTCGTGACTCATATTGGCTTGAATTGTTTTTCTCCAGAGATGAGTGAATGCCATAATTATAACTTTGAGCTGGCAAAGACTAGTACTTCTACACAATGGGAAAAGAGAAGACTTACATTAACCACAAGCAAATGTGGAGAAAATTGTAAGTCCTATGTTCCATTTGCTTCTTTTCTCAGTGTACTGAGGTGAATCTTGGAAACTATGTGATCAAATCAGTGATAAACATTCAGTTTATTTTACCTCGATGAGGAAAGCAGAAATGAGATTGTCTAATATAATATTGGAATGCATAATAGAATTAGCAGAAACTGTTGAGTTGAGGATTTTTTCATGCCATAAAAACAGTCAGATTACCATAATAATGAGTGAGACAGCTGTTTCTAAGGGATCACTGAAGAACTAACTTTAAGAAGAAGTAAATAGAAAAGGAAAACAGAGAAGGCATACCAAATATCCTTCAGAGTTATGTTCTTAAACAGTATGGAAGCGATGACTTGTTTGCTATTCACAGAAATGTTTCTATTGGTGGTGAAGAAGATATGCTTTCTTTTATCAAGCCAGAATATCATTGAAAATAAAACGTGAAATAGCTTGCACAAAAAGGGAAACAATAGACTACTTTCACCTATGAATTTTGATTAAATGTTAAAAAATAAATGATTATCGAAAGATCACTTTACAAAAGTTAATTATAGGAAAGAAATGTGCTATAGATAATAATTAAAGGGGAAAGATTGTATGATTATATATATAATGTTGAAAAGGTTTTGGATAACAATCAATATGAATTCGTAATTAAAAACAATTTAATTTTTAAAACCTATAAAACATAAATATTGCCTTTAAGATATGTATATATATTCAAAAGCTATCATTATGTTTATTGGTAAATGCTAGTAGCATTTTCATTATAGTTAGAAAAAGGCAAGAATTTTTACTATTATTACTATTAAGTAATATTGATTGTTCTGCTGGTGCTAACCAACAGGAATAATTAAGAAAAGGAAAAAAGTAAATGATATGAAATTAGGAAATCTGATATGTGGACTTGATTATAAATAAGATATAAAAATTAATTGTCTTACTAACTACAAAAGCAAGAAAAATGTGATGAAAAAAATTCTCTAAGACCAAAAATCAGAAAAATACACATAAAATTTTAAAATAAAAGTCCTAGAAATAAATTTATTAATTTAAAGTTGTGCTGACAAACATAAAATAAGATAGGCATATCTTTTATTCAAAGATAAAAACAACATTTTAAAGATGTAAATTATCTTTATATGGTTATACATTTAATGGAATTCTATTGAAAGACCAATGTACTATATTTTAAAAGTGACTGGTTCTTGAAAAATAAAGTTAAAATTTTAAAAATAATATTGCGTATCAGATTTATGCATTTAAAAATATGAAGAATACTGCAGGGGAAGGTGTGTACAAACAGGTGTCAAATTAGATTTTGGTAGACATTTTGGACTGATATTTTCAATCATTACAAAAATTATAAGTGCAAATGCCCTTTAACTCAGCAATTAGCCTTTCAGGAATATCTTCTAACAAGGTACTGAAAATATTATTCATATCAGTACACATAATAGCAAAAACTAAGACAAAACTTAAATACGCATGGAAAAAAATTAAAAGTCTGTCAATTATTAGATTTCTTTCACTTCCCAATGAAAGACAATGCAAGTAGGTATTTATGCAAATTTGACAACAACTTTATAAGACATGATATGAAAGAATCACTAGGATATTTTCTTAAGTGAAAAAAATCACAGAATGTTTTCTATAATTTCTTACATATGTGTTCATAAAAGAGGTTGAGGGAATTGTCCATACTAATGTATCTGCATGGAAAATTTTACAAACTGATAACCATGATTTTTATGCAAGGGGAGAGACGGGGGAACTTTTGGAAAGGAATAGGAGGGAATACTACATTTTTGTACTATTATTTTTTAATCCTTTATAAAGTATTTGTGTTACCTATTCTGAGAAAAATAATTAAGGAAAAGGCACTGATATCACCCCCTACCATAAAAAAAACCTTTCATATTTATATTAAACATGAAGATGCCAGAACCCTTTACTCTTCTTTTCTCACCTTTCTCACTATTTTTTCTTTGACAGCATCTCCATTTTTCCTTGCCCGTTCCATTGCTGTAGCTATGGCGATCCGTTTCATTGTAATGGTAATGATATGTAGTGCCGTAATCATAAATTGTAAGTCATAACCGAGAAGTAGATAGCAGCATTGTTGGTCTAATGATTGTAATGCATTACTTTGATTAGTATTCAGAAGTACAGGAACATAAAATAGCAATATTGAATGTGTCTTTATATTTTTGCTATTAGTCTAGAAATTTGTCAACTACTTTTGTTTAGACTATAAGTTACTAACAACACAAACCCTTTTAATAATTATGATTACTTTAATAGCATTATTCAATCAAGAAGCTCCAATTTCTTTGAAAGGTAAGTGAAAATTTTCTAATTTTGAAGCACCAGTTGCATACACTTATATATGTTGGGTATAGGCGTGCATCCAATAGTGCTAACAAGACTATTTGAAAATGATTAATTCTTGTCCATATTTAACTATTTTTTATTATTTATTTTTTAACAGTAAGAGATTACTTGTATAAAGTAGAGGAACTTATTTTCGGCATCTCTTTCTCTCTATATGAATGTGTAGAGACATGTCATTGGATATGACCATAATGGTTTAATTATCTGGAAGTTTAGAGTTAGAATAGAAAAAGTATTTAACCTGTCTAGAAAAAATCTGCTATAACGTTCAAACTCTGCAGAATCAACAAGATATTCTCCCTTTCTAGAAAGTTACTGTGGCCCATGTCCTAAAAACTGGATATGTTACAGAAATAACTGCTACCAATTTTCTAATGAGAGCAAAAGCTGGACCCAGAGTCAAGCTTCTTGTATGTCTCAAAATTCCAGTCTCCTGAAGATTTACAGCAGAGAGGACCAGGTTTAGTATCTGTTTTAATTTCTTTACCTATATTTAGTCTTGGCAACTCACTGACACATGAACTTGAAATATAAGAGAGGGACTAAGACTCAGAAAGACCAACCCCAAATCTTTCTGCATTAAAAATAAGAAAGCACA
Organism: Equus quagga; assembly: GCF_021613505.1. Taxonomy (NCBI): domain Eukaryota; kingdom Metazoa; phylum Chordata; class Mammalia; order Perissodactyla; family Equidae; genus Equus; species Equus quagga. The sequence continues at coordinate 48,104,531 of NC_060267.1, forward strand.
GAGACTGCAGGTATTATGTATGTGTTGTTTAAGTCAAAATTATGCTAGAGAACAGAATGCATTTTCTCCAAGTGTAGGAAAAAATGTTTAAATGATTATGACCTTGCATTTACTAAAATTCTTAACAGTGATTTTATGTGTGGTTTCAAACAGGATTTCTTTAGATTGCTGAAGTCATATCATTGGCTGGGACTAGTACAAAATCCAGCAAATGGATCTTGGCAGTGGGAAGATGGCTCCATTCTCTCACCCAACCAGTAAGTCTGTACCAATAGGTCTCTGTTTGTGAATTTGTCCCTAAGATACACCTATGATCATCCAACTATCATATTTTTCTTCACACAACACCAAGGTGTTCTCGTAATCTAATAGATTCAGCAAAAAATTCTTGGGGCCTAAATTTAGGAGATCATGGAGCAGAGCACCTAATACCAATAATAATGAGTAACATTAGTTGTTTGCTATATGCTAAGTACTGTGCAAGACAGGTCTAATACTATGCTCATTTTATAAATAAGGAGACCAAATCAGAGAAGTTAAGTATCACATATATTCTTTTTTGAAGTTACTACCAGATTTACTGAGATATAATTGATTCAATAAACTGCGCATATTTAAAGGATACAATTTGATAAATTTTGACAAATATAAACATCCACAAAACCATTAATAATACCTAGATAATTAGCATGTTTATCACCTGCAAAACTTTCCCTTCACATCTTTGTAATCCCTCCTTCATTCGCTTTCCTACCTACCTCTTTCTGTCTCCAGGCAACTAATCTGCTTTCTGTCACTAGAGATTAGTTTGCAATTTGTAGAATTTAATATAAATGAATTCCTACAGTGTGTAGTGTTTTTGTGTCTGGCTTTTTCACTCAGCATAATTATTTTGAAATTCAGCCGACTCATAGCATGTATCAAGAGTTAATTTCTTTTTGTTTTTGAGAGGTATTCCATTAATGGGTGTGCACAATCTGTTTATCCTTTCATCTTCATCTGTTAATGGATATTTGGATAATTCCAAGTTGTTGACTATTACAAATAAAGATGCTTGCTGTGAACATTTGTGTACAAGTCTTTGTACGAACATGGGCTTTTTTTTCCTTCCTACATAAATACCTAGGAGTGGAACGGTTGGGTCATGTGATAGATATATGTGTAACATTTTAAGAAACTGTCAAACTATTATTCAAAGTAGTTGTGCAATTTCACATTCCCACTAGCAGTGTGTGAGAGTTCTAGTTCTTCTACATTCTGGTCAACACTTGTTTTGGTCAGTCTCTTAAATGCTGGCCATTCTAACACGTGTGCAGCCAGTCCTGGTGATCTAGTGGTGAAGATTTAACACTCTCACCGCTGCAGCCTGGGTTCATTTGCTCGTAGAGAACCACATCACCCGTCTGTTGATTGTCATACTATGGTGGTTGCGTGTTGCTGTGGTGCTGAAAAGCTATGCTACTGGTATTTCAGATAGTATCAGGGTCACCTTTGGTAGACAGGTTTCAGCAGAGCTTCCAGACTAGACAGACTAGGAGGAAGGACCTGGCCACCCATTTCCAAAAATAATGGCCATGAAAACCCTATCAATGGTAGCGGGGCACTGGCTGATATAGTACTGGAAAATGAAAGGATGATGCCACAAAAAAGACTGGGCAGGGCTCTGCTCTGCTCGACACAAAGCACTCATAGAGCTAATGAATATAGCTTTAATCCTTTGGATGAATGCTAGGGTAGCTCTTGACAAATGTCATTTCTGTCACTTGGAAGATCTGGTCTATTACTACACTGGTTAGTAATTTCTTTGTTCTGGCACAAAGATCAGCAACAAAACTTAAGTGGTTTGTCTCTTTTCTTTCAGTCTCATGATATCACAGGTGAAGCAGAAGCTCATTTTTAATTCTTTATTTCAAAAATATTTTACTTATTTGAATCTCTGTCTTTAATAAGTCATAAAAACATCAATTTTTTTATTTTTTTATTGCAGTAACATTGCATTATAACATTATATAGTTTTCAGATGTACATCATAATATATTTTGAATTCTGTGTAGATTACATCATGCTCACCACCCAAAAACTAATTATAGTCCATCACCGCATATGTGGGCCTAATCATCCCTTTTGCTTTCCCCTGTCCCAACATCAGCGTAAATGTTAGGTTAATTAAGGCTTCCTCTCTGTCAAACACAGTTTTAAGCACTTCATATGTATCTTCTCATTAAAAACTCTATTAATCCTACTCTTAAAAACCCTATTAACAAATATTACTTTTAGCCTAATTTTGCTGATAAGGAATAGAGTCTTAGAATGTATAATACTCTACTAAGCTATAAAATTAGTAATAATTGCAGCAGGATTCAACCATTTGACTTTCTGACTCTCCAACCAGAATCATCATAATTATCATAATTACAGAATTAAATGACTAAAAACAAAACTCTCTTCATTGACTTTCAAATTTACTTTGCTATTTTAATGGTTAGTTAGCAGTGAGAAATGCACAATCCTTTACTGTCATATATTCCTTTCAAGTTTCTCCTTATATTTGTTGCAACAGGGACTACATATCTTTCTACATAGTTGTGTATTTGGAATTTGGAGGTCCCAGTACACCTTAGAATTGATGTGGAATGGCTTCATTTCTGTATGGCTTGAGATTTTATTTTTGACAAAAAAGAGTTTATTCTCTAGGAATATTGGTAAAATTTTTATCACCTTATCTTAATATTTCTCATTCTACAAACACAAAAGTTCCTTTTGGAAGCAAAACTACTAACATACTAAATTTCTGTTTATTTACACATTTAATAAATATTTGTTGAGTGCTACTCAATTTCCAAGAAGTATGCAGAGTTAAGCATGGAGATGAACAGGACATTCAAGAGCTTCACACCTCACACCTCAGTCAGAGGTATGGTTATAAACAAATAAGTATAATCCAGTGTAATTAGTACTCTGGCAGAAATGTGATGAGAGTTGTGTGGGAAAACAGACATAAAAATTGAAAAGACCCATTTGAAAAATGAGATTAGAAAGAATGAGGCTCTAATGTGCATAGATTGAGACCAACTAAGAGTGACTCCTAAAAATCCATTAATTTTTCTCCTCTAGTGGCTAGTTGTTTCTATAAGGACAGAGTTCATTTTCTTATCCTTTTTAATACATAAACTTATCAGACTTTGGTCCATTTTTTGTTTATCAGTTTCACATTGATGTAGCCTCATCATTCTTTCCTCAGACTTCTATTTCCCACCTGTTTCTAGCATGAAACAAATCTAAATTTATTATATTAATTATGTAACTACAAAATACTCAAGATCCCCGGGCAAAATAGATATACAGATATAACTATCTCACATGGAATGCCTAAGCATACACATACAAATATATACACATATGCTTAAGTATGTGTAAATACATTAGAGAATTGAACAATTTATTTTATTTCCTTACCAAGTAAAATTCCATAAATCTTAGGAAGATTGTTATTTTTGCACAAAACACATCTGTTGACTTCTAAATTGAATTCTGAATTCATTTCTAATCTAAATATTTGTTTTAAAAATCATTTTAAAGCTAAAGCTTTCATTTCACTTAGTTACTTATATCAAGAGATTCCAGATTTTCTAAGTTGACTAATTTACAATGTATAAAAAATAGTGGCACATAATTTATAATAGAATGTAATTTTTACTTTTATTACCTGAGTTGGCTATATTTTGCATATCAGTGAATAAGAAAGACCAGACATGGTCCTAAAATCTCCTGAAATGATATTATTTTAGTACCTATATCTAAAATATTATTTTATTTTTGTATTTCTGCATTAATGAGGTCATGAATGTAATTTGTCCTTCTTTCTAATCTAGACTAACAATGGTTGAAATGCAGAATGGAACCTGTGCAGTTTATGGCTCAAGTTTTAAAGGTTATACAGAAAACTGTTTAACTCCAAACACATACATCTGCATGCAGAGGATTTTATAAAATACAAAGGAGACAAAGACAAAAAGCCTTCTCTGAGTGTTCTCCATGAAGAAAACTTCCAGAAGAAAATTCCACCAATGTTTATTGAGTTATTTTTCCACCTATGAAACACAACAGACAATAACCTTACAGGGATTGATGGCCAACAATTAAAGAATTTAGCTTCGATAACAATATTTTGTTTAATTTTTTAAATTTTTGAGTAATGGACAGATTCATTTTTAAATTTATTAAACTTGATATCTAGGTTCAAACTAAATTTTAAACTATGATTTTACTAAATATGCACACATATTAAACTAATAAGGCTTTTAGAACTTTTTCAACTCAAAACATTTGAAAGTTAAACTTAAAGCTAAGTGAAGGGTATATGAGGGTTCATTAAATTGGCTGTATTTGAAATTTTTCAAAATAAAAGTTGAAAAATCAAGAAATACACTCTCAAAGTTTCAGAAGGTCATTACTAATTTAGTATAGCACATGATATATTTGGCAGAAATCAAATTACTTCTTGCAATAAGAATATGGCACTCACTGCTATGAAACACAGAGAAATGAGAATCAAGTTTGGGGAAGACTTACCAGGGTTCTGGGAAAAAAATAACAACTGAGTTGAAACCTGTGGAACGACTAGAAATTGTCTGGGCAAATTATTGGAGTAACAGAGTTCTCGGCAAATGAAATAACACTTGCAAATGTTCAGAAGTTGGAAGAGTCTGTGACTCTAAAGAAAGCCAGTTTGATGGGAGCAGAATGAGACAAGAGAGGAGCATAGTAAGTGGTAGAGAAACAAGCAGAGGTTAAATTATTCAGGGCTTTATATACTTTATTAATAATTTTGGATTTTATTCTAAGTGTAGTTGCCATTTGTGTGCTTTTTGAAGATGTGGGTTGAACAGTATTTTAGGGGGAAATTTGTATACAATGCCATGGAGAAAGTTGTTTATTTTCTACATAGTCAATCAAGGGTCAAGGAATGTGTTGATCCAAATTAATTTTTAAATTATTGTGCAGAGTTGTAATATGCACCACTCAATTAACAAAATTTAACATTTAGTCACATTTGCTTTAAAATTTTATTACTGAATATTTAAGACATAGAAAACATTCCAAAAAAGCACATAGATTTGCTTTGAAAAAGTAAAGCAACATAAACGGGGCTATGCTTCTTTTTCTGGAAATGAGGAAGAGAAGATAGGCTGATATTAGGTCCCACTGAAAATAACCAAATAAGTTTCATAACATTATTGTACAATATATTATAGCTTGGGGAAACATTGCTGAACCAATAAGAAGGTAACAATTTTGCAGAATCTCAGAATTCAGTGAAAATTGGAATGCCAAGAGAAAAGCAATCACAGAAATTGGCTTTCATTCTGAGAGTTTATAGTAAACTTGGGGAAACTTACTTTCTGTTTTGATGGTTGTCACGGAGAACTGGGAACACAAGACAAAGCTGAGGGGCCGCCTACCCTAAAGGGTTAAATTACAAGTGCTCTTCCTGAAACTGGGACCCTCAAAGTCTACAATCTCACATAAGAAATAACAAATAAAGCCTACAATTCAGGAAATAGTAATGGGGACCCAAGCAAATCTGTGTATGTCACCCTAAAATATGCCTCTTTGACATAATTATTTTGAGCTGAAGAAAAGAAGCAGCTTGAAATCACTGTCTCAAAGAGTTATCTGCACCCCGGTGTTCATTGCATTATTATTCACAAAGCTAAGACATGGAAACATGTGTCCACAGACAGATGAACAGATAAAGAAAATTTCATACATACAAATAATAGCCAAAAAAGGGAAGGGAATCCTGCCATTTGTGACAACATAGATGAACCTGGAGGATATCGTGATAAGTGAAATAAACCAGACACAGAAAGACAAATACCGTATAATCTCACTTATAAATGGAATGTAAAAAAGCCAAATTCACAGAAACAGAGAGGAGAATAGTGGTTACCAGGGGCTGGGTGTTGGGAGAAACGGGGAGATGTTGGTCAAAGGGTACAAACACTCAATTATAAAATGAGCAAGTTCTAGAGATCTAATGTGCAGCATGGTGGCGATGGTTAACAATACTGAACGGCAGTCTTGAAAGTTGCTAAGAGAGCACATCTGAAATGTTTTCACCACTATAACAAAAAAAAGGTAATTATGTGAAGTGATAGATGTGTTAAACAATCTTATTGTGGTAATCATTTTGCAATATATACATTGTCCACCTTAAACTTGCACAATGTTATATGTCAATTATATCAATAAACCTGAGGGGGAAAAAGCCTATCAGTGGTTTCCTTTTATCACACACACACACACACACAAAGCAGTGAACACAGGAAATGGTCTCTCTACCTTTCTGTTTTTCTGCCTAAGGGCAAGATATAAATTCTCCTTTTACTGCAGACGGACTCCTATCAGCCCAGGAATCTGCAAACAAACCTTACTCCATTACTTTCCTCCCACATATTTACCTTCCCACAATTTGCCACCTTTGGAAGCTTAAAATTGCTTGTCTTTGTCCTATCACCTCTACAGATTGTTCTTTGTCTTGTTCTTTGTTGAAGATACTATATGAGCTGCATCTCTAAGCCTCTCCTTTGAGTTACTCTTTGTTTTAGGTTTTTCCCAAGTGACATGGACTGCATGTGTTAATAAACTTTTTCTCTTGTTAATTGGTCTTTTTGCTAAGGAGACCCACCTGAAAGCCTAAGATGAGTAGAGGTAAAGTTTTGCCTTTCCTGCACTAGTCTTGACCTCTGAAAAGATGGAGGAGAAAATAAAACCCTCCTTTGAGCATTCATAACCACCAATTAGCCCTCATTTAAGCTTACAGCCTAAAGCCTGCCTAACAACAAAATCCAAAAGTGTTGCATTCAAAAATGTTACATTCAAAAATGTATCTAAAGTAGTTCAACAGCAATAATGATCAGCCTACTAACAATACTAGTACTTTTTGAAGGAAAGCAACTTCAACTCACTTTTTAAAAAATTTTGACAAATAACTTTCCAAATTTCTTGGGTACAAAGACAAATATCATGAGAGAGAGAGAGAATGAGAGAAACGGGAGAGAGAAAGAGAAAGGAAGAGCCGGGGGGGAAGGATATGATAGTTTAACTTAAGTAATTTAGGTAAAAGGTGTACAATAATCTTTTGTACTACTTTTTCAGGCTTTTTGTAAGTGTGAAATAAAAAGCCAAAATAAACAAAAAGCCCCCTGAAGTCATCCTTGAAGCTTCTCTTTCTCTTATACTCTGCATCCAACACATCAGTAAATCTGATTAGTGTATATATAAATATACATATACATACACATACAAGTCTATATATGTACACATATGTATATGTATATATATTTATATACACATATATACATATATGTATATACACACACATACATAATATCATATACACACACACATACATACATCAGAGCTGTCATTTATCACCTCCATTACATCAGGTCTGCTGCTATTGATGAATTGCAGGTTTGATTTTTCTTAAGTATTTTTATTTTACCTTAATCTTTGAAAAATAGTCTTACTGAATGCAAAATATTATTTTGGCAGCTATTTTTGTTTGTCATTTTCAAAGTGAAATGCCATTAAATTCTTCCTTCCATTGTTTCTATTAAGAGGTTCACTGCCTGGCTTATTGTTTTTGCTCTCTTTTTCTGGCTACTTATTAACATTTTCTCTTCATCTTTGTGTTCAGCATTTTGACTATGATATGCCTTGGTTTATGTTTATCCTGTCCTGAGTTCTCCAGGTTTTGTTTTGTTTTTTTGTCCCATTCATTCTCCACTCTCATTCCATGATTCCAGTTGCACATGCATATGTCCTGTTGATTATGTAACACATTTTATTCATCCATTTATCTGCTTTTATTTTTCTACTTTGTTTTGTTTCTATACTTCAGTTCATGTTTTTTATACTGACCAGTCTTTGAGTTCATCAATACTACATTTTTTTGTTTCAATCTGCTATTTAACCTAGCCATGGAATTCTTAATTTCAGGTATGACAGCTTTTCAGTTTTATAATATCCATTTGTTGGGGTTTTTTTTACATTCATTTTTTGTGGTGAAATTCTTAACTATAACATCTATTTTACCTATTTTTCTATAATTCTTGAATACATTTATCAGTTAATTTAAAGTTTTGGTCTGTTAATCCCATGTATGGATCATTTGTGTATCTGAATCTCTTGTGTGTGTGTTATTCTTGATTATTGATAATATTTTCTTGCTTTTTTAAAAGTCGTGTAATTTTTGTCTGTTAGATGTCAGGTCTTGTGTATAAAAGAACCACAGAGGTCTAGATGAAAGTTATCTCCCACCAGAAAGCCTTCTCTCTTTTAATTTTCTTTTAAGTGGATAGTGTGGGGATGAAATCGCTTTAATGAGGGAATTAGAGGGTAAATTAGTAGTTTTCATAACACTGAGTTCCTCCAGCCCTGTAATCGATAAGAAATTCAGTTCTTCCCTTGAGTTATTTTCATTTTGATTATTTGACATCTTACCAGACACAGCATCAAAGTTTGGCAAATATCTTGAGGGTGATAACAGCCACGTATTTAAGATCCCACCATTCTCCAGTTTTGTCATTTTTTTCTGTTGTGAACAGTAAAATCACAACTAGTTTTTCTGTCCTGAGGTCATGGCCATCTGCCAAGGGACAAACTTGGTGTCTTAGCTGATGAGGATTATTTTAGGCTGAAGGGGGGATGACCTTATCTCTAGAAACTCTTAATGGGGACGGCAAGGATTTAAGTCTTGTTTATTGTGCTTGTCTGGTAACCTCACGAAGCTGACTCCCCCCACCACCAACATCCTCTGGGAAGCACAGGACATCCTGACTTAATCTGGTCCGATTCTTATCTAAAGTTATAGGACCACCCAATAACCAGACCCCACCTGCACTGATACCATTTTAATGACTTTTTTTACATATTCTTCCCTTTGTCTTGTAAAGAGATAACTCACATACCTATGCTTTAAATTTAGCCCTACCCTCAACCCATGTTTGCAGCAGCAGCAGCAGCAGCAGCAGCTCTGACTGCCCATGGGTCCTGTCCCCATGCCTGTAGCAGCAGCTCTTTACTGCCCATAGGTCCTGTTCCCATGCTATTCCACACTATTCTCTAAATAAAAGAGCACTATGCCAGACCTTGAGAGTCCAAGAAATCTTTCTTTCTACTCTTTAGCTCACCGACCCCTCATCATTAGCTTTTATCTATTCTTAGAATCAGTCACTGTCACTGGGCGTGACTGCACTGTAGATCTCTACTATCAGTTCACCATTCCATCCTTGGCTTTCATATACTGTTATTTGTTTGTTCGTTCATTTAAGGCCCCTTCTTCTGGCTAGTCTGTTAAAGACTAAAAACCAGAAAACTTTGGGAGGTTATTTTTTTTTTTTCAGAATCTTTTCACTTTGTTTCACAGTCCTCTCTCTGTTTTGTCTCAGAATTTAGCAAGTGGCTTGTGGAAAAAGTGACGATTTGAGAACCTTCAAATCTCCAGTATTGTCACTCTAGTCCACGTCACTCCTAAAAGCTTTGTCAGTTTTTCTTTCCTCGGACATAGATTTTTCTGCCTTGGCCAAGCTCTGATCCACAAAAAACAGTAACAACAGTGACAGATTGCTAACTTGGGATCCCTACTCTGGAATTTAAGCTAATTTAGTAATCATTCCATAGGTCTTTGATTCCTTAAAAGATGCATTTTAAAAACTTTTAAAAAGATCCTTCTTTTCCTGTTTTGACTTTTCTTTGTCTACTGTGTTTTATTTGGAAGTAGAAATGTTATTTATTGAGTCCCTGCTTTACATTACCAATATTTTCCTTTATCTCATTGAGGGATTTCTTGAAATGTCTATTTTAAATGTTTGTTAAATCTGTGCTGTTAATCTTATCATATGAAATAGAAATTTTATTGTGCTATATTTCTTTTAGAGGAGTTGTGCGCTTTAGGTATCTAAAAATTTTTGTCTGTGGCCCCATATGATCTGGTGGTTTCAGCAACCTTGTTTGTGACTGTGTATGGATTTGGATTCTCTGTTCTATTTTATGTCAGTTTGGGTGAGTTTAAGGATTGAGAATACCCTGAAGAAGTCAAAGTCTTTCTCATAGTTTTCAAAGCTCTGTGTTTCTGGTTTCTTTTTTTCTCCTCACAGATCATATCAGACCATTTTCCCCTTCCAACTCTAAAATCTAGCCACCTGATCTTCATTCCAACACAAGGCCTTTCCTTATATTGCCTGCGAGTTTTTCTCTCTAAAGTACTCTTACCTCTTGCATCCCTTCCTTCTTTTGTTAATAAAACTATTCGGATCTCTCCGTAAATATTGCTGTATCAGGAAGGTTTTCACTAACTTTTCAGTCCAGATCAGGTTCTTGGTTGTAACCTGATAACTATCTTTTCCCCCTTCCTAAGGACTGATTTTATTTATTAGCGTATTTATTAATGTGATTACTTTATTAATGTCTATCCTCCCCTCTAGTTTGCAAGCTCCATGAAAGCACACAGAGTTCTTGAATTTGTATGACCATGTATCTCCAGCGCTTACAGCTCAGTGCCTGACCAATGGCAGGAAAAAAATCCTTGTTTTTGAATGAAGTCAATTCTGTCCATTTATTCCACTCCAGTGGAGACTTATCTATTTTCCCATTCTCTGTGCCTCATGTAGCTAACAAAGTTTTAATATCTCTCAGCTCTCTATAAACGTTTTTAAACCACATTTTCTATCTTGTCAAAAATGTAATTTTTCTTTAAGATTCATTTTATCAGGGAATTTTATCTTCTTTCTCTGATAATTCATTCCTCTCACAGATGACCATAATGAGACAAAAAAAGACTGATAATTTATATAAACCTAAGCATAAGTATGAAATTATGGTGGCAAAAGTACTGGAAGGGCCGGTCTGGTGGCACAGCGGTTAAGTGTACACCTTCCGATTCTCGACGGCCCAGGGTTCACTGGTTTGGATCCTGGGTGCAGACATGGCACTGCTTGGCACACCATGCTGGGGTAGACATCCCACATATAAAGTAGAGGAAGATGGGCATGGATGTTAGCTCAGGGCCAGTCTTTCTCAGTGAAAAGAGGAGGAGTGGCAGCAGTTAGCTCAGGGCTAATCTTCCTCAAAAAAAAAAAAAAGAAAAGAAAGTACTGGAAGATTTGAACGTCTTAAACTGAATTTATTTGATACCTCTGTCTTAGTAATGGAAGGGTTTATTTAATATTTCTGTGTCAATAATATTCCTTCATATTCCTTAATTTCGTTGTATTATCCACACTTCTAATATATGGTTTATTATATTTATCCTGTTATATATTATGAAGTAGAGTCAAAGAATAATATTTGGACTTCAATGTTTAATGGAATCTATTTTTAGCTAAATAAATTTTTCACATAGTTGAAGTCATCACACTGGGAAATCTCAAGTGATCATTTTTTTTCTTTCTGATGTATTTCATCTAATCTGAATATGTTGTCTTCTTACAGATACAATAGCCATAACTTTGGCAATCTTCAGCGTTCATCTGGCCATATTTTATATGTACACATTTATTATTAGCATTCACACGTCCTGGAATTTGAAGCCTAGAAGAGAAAATACTTTCCATTAAATGCTGAATTTGCTTTATGTATCTATCGTATTTTTAAAATCCATAACATTTTAATATAGCTCTAAAGAAGCAGAAATGTCACTTTCCAAGTTCTCTAACAATACAAATAACAAACATATTGTGTCATTCAAAATTTAATATCAAATCTGGAATTGAGATGGTAACAATGCCTTTAATTCTGGCTATCATCTCTGTGGCCTCAGACAATTTCAGAGTACCTTCCATTTTCACTGGAGTTTACTATATTTCTTTTATACATTAGCATTTTGATAAACACATTCTACTGTAAATATATAGTACTGTAATTACAAAATTACTGTACAATAAAATTATTATTAATTATCAATAACAGCATACTCTCTTCTGGAACAGTCTAGCTTGCTCCTTACAGAGTAAAGAATCCTCTATAGTAGTAAGTATAAGTAATCATTTCAAAAGATCAAATATTTGAATATAACAATGAGAATCAAAGCAATTCAGACAGATCTCACGAAATACGAGCTATAATTTCCTGAAGGAGGACATGCAATTACTATACTAGGTGCAGCAATTGGAAATGAATATGCAATCACTCAGAAATCTGGGCAAATCTGAAGTCTTAATTTGAACACAGGGTTTGCATTAGAAAATCACATCTGTTAAGTGTGTGCATATTGTGAAGAATCTTGCATATGTTATTCATATTATTTCAAAGTAGAAATCATATTTTTAAATTATATTCATATATTAAAAAATTTATTTGACATTAATTTACTCTTAAGACTTGGGGTAGGAAGGGGAAGAAGGGGAGGAAGGGGAGATAATACTTTTATTGAGTTCTTCTGTGTCAGACACTTTCCACATGCTTAAATTTATCAGGTAATGTGTTTTTCACCACCACACTAGGAAGTAGGTTCTGTTATTCACCACATTTTATAGATGATGGAACAAAAACTAAAACACGAGACTAAGATAACCCAAGTATCAGAGCCAAGATGTAAATCTGGGCAGTTTAGCTTCAGAGCCTGCGCTATTAATTGCTTACTATATTAAACTGTGGAAGCGAAAACTGGAAAACCAGGGTGTTGGTATTTCTGCATTTCCCAGAGTCTTGCTAAACTGGCATTTTCACACATAGAGATATACCTGTTCACATTGAGAATCACATACGGAGTCGTATAGTGGGGTGTTAGTAAGAAATAAAATGAAAAATCAATAAGTAGGAATTTGGACTAGAAATAAAAATATCAATTTTAAAGCAAAAGACATGAAAAAGAAACGTGGAGATGAATGATAAATGGTACATATAGTGAATTAGATACTTTGGAAATGACAGAATAGGAAATTTCATCAGTTTTATAGATTGACTGCTGCAAACATTTTTGTAGTATATTGGATGTGTATATACGTGTGTATTGTATATACAGGTGTTTGAAATGGTGTTTAGATTAGCATGGTAGATTGGAAAGATATGATCTTGAAAAACATAACTCGTCAAAACAGCATATTAAAATTTCTAATTTTCATAATCAATTTGCTGCTGCACAAGTCTCACTAAATTTCATAAACATGTTCATATACAATAGAGTATAACATGGAGTGGCTATATGGGCACTTGATATGCAGATATTTGTTCTACAATAATTCAGAATTATTGCATTGTTTCAAATCTTCAACCACTACTGCATCCGTAATCTGATAAAAATGTGGTTAACTGCAAACATAATTAATTGTCGACAATTGCTATCACTTTTCCAGGAGAGCTGTATAAGGATATTTGGTTTTTCCAAACTTATTAGTAAGAGAATTTTATTGCTAATATTTGAATCACTTATTTTGGCTAATTTTATCACTTGTAGTCAGAAGTCTTGTCTTTCCCTCAGTTCAATTTTTGATGATTTGATTTCACAGTGCATGAGAAAGTCCTGAGAAGTTTCTATGCCATGGTCAAAATATTTGCAATATTAAGTTGAGGTATATTATTGTTGTGTAATGGATCTTAAACTAGCTGTATATTATAATATCATGGAATTCATTTTTAGAATGCAATTTTATACCTCTAACTTCCAGATAGCCTACCGAAATCATCTGAGTTGAGGCTTAGAAATCTTAAAGAACGTATTTTGAATAGTGTCCCCCTAAAATTTATGTCCACTCAGAACCTCAGAATGTCACTTTATTTGGAAATTGGTTCTTTGTGGATATAATTAAGGTAAGGATCAGGATCAAATCATACAGGATTGGGCCCTAAATCCAGTGAGATTATCTTTGTAAGAGAGAAACGGGCACACAGAGATGCAGAGAAGAAAGCAATGCGAAACTGGATATATATATTTAAATGATGCCAAGAATTGCCAGCTATCCTCTCTGTGGCCTCAGACAATTTAAAAGTAGCTTCCATTTTCTCTGCGGTTTACCATATTTTCTTTATACATTAGTACTTTAATAAATAAATTCTGCAATATATATGGTATAACAAAAATGTTAATCATCAATAACAACTAACTTACTCCATGCAAAGTTTAACTAGCTCCTCCAAGAGAAAGCAGCTTTCAGAAGGAACTAACTCTACCAACACTTTTTTCAGACTTCTGTCCTCTGAACTGTGAAAAAAAAAATTCCTGTTGTGTTAACCCACCCAGTTTGTGGTAATTTGTTATGAGGTCCCCAGCAAACCACTTTGAAGTACAACAGCTGAGTCCTAGAGAGGTAGAGAGCAAACTTTTAGAAAATTCCATTATGTGCACATGTCTTGGAGTCTAACAACCAGATTAAAATTAAAATGGCAAATCTGATATGTACTCACTTTGTAGTCTTGTGCAAGTTTATTTATTCAATTACCTTTTAATAAAATGCACAATGATAATACCTCAATCATAGAACAGATAAACAATCTAAATGAGTTGTGAAAGTAAAATGTTTAGCTTAGTACAGTAAGTATTTTACTCCCTTTCTCCATCTATCCTGTCTTTTCCTGGTTAATTTATTATGGATACAGCTGATACGAAATCTAACATCTGCCCGTATCCACACTAGATATTTAGATTTGGAAAAAAATAGCATTATTCTGGACTGAAATTTTAAAACAGCAGGAGACTTACTTGTCCAGGGTAAGATCTGTGCCATCTAACCAAACCCATTTCAGTTGTTTGCTGTTGTAGTATAAACTGATCAGAAACTTTTCTTGACGCATATCACATTGCATTTTTGACAATTTTATGACAAAATCCTGCAAAGAGTGAAAGGAAAATAAATCAGAAAATGAAACTTCTCTAGAGAGAGGAATATAATGGTTTACATATGTATATTTCATTTATAAATTTCCCTTTGAAATCTCTGTTCTATTATATAGAAAGAATTTGAGGGATTAATCCTAGGTTCTTTATGCATAAGCTGGATATCAATAGCTAATGACATTTATTGACCAAGAAATTATTTTTTTAGCCTACATTTTATTCTAGGCATTTTCTTAGGTTATGGGTTGTAAAAGTAAGGAAACAGTCATATAGCTGTAGTCACTTAGATTAGAAAAACATAGAAAAATAGAACAACATTAATTGAGCCTGTGTAATAAGTAGTGACACAAGCTACAAGAGTGGAAATACAGGATCAAAGCAGAAGAATGAGTAGGGAGTTTTAACAGGTCTTGGTGAACCAAGAATGTTTTTCAAGGGGATTAACTAATAAGCTAAAATCTTAGAAACAAGGATGCATTACCCAAGAGAAGACAGTTTTGCATGCAATGTGAAGGACATAAAATTTGTCACATGCAGATGAAACAAGAACATGAAAGAGCCCAGGAGAACAAGGAGGAATTTAAAGAACTACAATACAGCTGGAGACCGTGACATGCTTCTCTTAGAATAGTGTTGTTGAGAGTCCTTAACAGCCGAGGAAGCCAGAGAAATAAGAAAGAATCAGATTACAAGTAACCTTATAGGCATTTTATTTGTACTTTTCCCTAAATGCTGAGAAAAGCCACTCAAGTGTTATTAAAGGATGCATTCAAAATTACAGTCATATTTTAAAGATTTCTGTGACTGCAATATAGAAAGTGTTTCAGAAGAATATAAAACTTGAGTGAGTGCTGTCATTCTTAAAATGTTTTAATACTGAAATTTATGAAAGAAATATTTTTACCATCTCTTCTTGAATATTCAATTTAAGGAATCTTGATTCTAAACCAGCACAATAACGTTGACATTCTTTCCAAGGAAACATGTTTCTTGAAAAATAGTAGCAGTTTTCTCCATGCTGATGCCAGTTGTTTGAACATGTAGGATATTTCCAAACTATTAAAAAAATTAGAATATAACTGAATGCCTTCCATCATTGCAATTCACATCCAATAATTTTGCATAGCAAATCTACCATCTACAAACAAAAACATCATTTGACTTTTTCATTATAGGCAGTGTACACTTAAATTTAGCATTAGATTGATCTTAAATTAATAATTCACCTCATCAAAACATTTTAGTCTTTAAGATTCATAAGATGCATATTGGGAAAAAATTTTTTTAAAAATCACAAAATTAGAAACATATCCAATATATTTAACTGTTAAAATTGTCATTATAATGTTCTTTGTTTTTCAAAATTAAAGTGAAACGAGTGCATTTATTTAAAAAGCTATGTTTCAAAAATTATATAAGTACAGAAAAAAATTATAAATAGATATCTACCCAATAAAAACTGATGATGACGCCTTGTCAAAATATTTCATTCACCCTTAGGTGATCATTTGATAGCATCATCATTTGACTGTATAAATAATGTATATATGACTCCGTGAGAAATACTCTTTGATATACAAGTAGATTTGACTCATATCTGCTTACATGTATCATTATCAAGAAAATAGTTGATACATAGTTAATTCTCTTCTCTCTCATGCAAACAAAATTATCACTCAGAGACACTTCCAAAATTACCTGTTTTATCTGCTTCCTTGCTGGAGGAAAGATTTCTCAGACATCTTTCTGCTTGAAATGACTTCTGATTCACTGAAAAGAATTCAGAAAGGACCATTTCTTTTTAACTCAAAAAGAAAATAATTGGACATTCCTCTGTGCAAGACACTGTACTGAATATGGAAATGCAAAAATTATTAATGAAACATCATTTGCTTCAAAGAACTCAAATGTAATAGAATCATAAACATAAAAATCAAATTACAGGGGCCAACCCAGTTGATGTTGTAGTTAAGTTTGCGTGCTCTGCTTCTGTGGCCCAGGGTTCACAAGTACAGATCTCAGACGTGGACCTAGCACCACTCATCAAGTCCTGCTGTGGTGGCATCCCACATAAAATAGAGGAAGATCGGCACAAATGCTAGCTCAGTGACAGTCTTCCTCAAGCACAAAGAGGAAGATTGGCAACAGATATTAGCTCGGGACCAATCTTCCTCACACACAAAAAAAAGCTAAGGATGACAATTTCCTATCGCAATTGATCTCAGAAGAAGGAAACTTTGTTCTGACAACAGTGTGAGTAAGTTTTTCATATGCAGAGAAAGACTTTTTAAAAAGGAATTTCTGGTAAAGGAAACATGAGAACAAATAGTAATGCTTTTAGCAAGGTTCACAATATGCTTAAAAATAAATAATTATTTGATATGTCTCCAAGAAATCATCTTCAGTTCTGGGTAGAGAATATTATATTTGGTCAAGGGGTTGAATTAATTAAAACAACGTATTATCTTTAACAGATTTCACTATGTGAGTACTGGAAAAGCAGATTTCTATTTTACTTAATGACTCACACTTTATGGCTAAGATTCCAACAGACAAAAGAAGCATCAGGCAAATGAGGCACAGAATCACTGCAATCAATTTCCATGAAGAAGCTGGAGTAGGACAATCTACAGAAAGAGATAAATATAATTTGAGACATCAGCTTCTAAATGTTTATTCAGAGTTCTGCTTCCATTTTAGGTGTAGTAAACTACACAAAAACATAGCTTGCATACTAAAAACAGAGAAAAGGGAGATAATCTACAAAATCATAACATTTTAAGCAAATGAGACAATAGAATTCAAAAGGCAATCATGTGAACTAAATTCTAAACAGATGAGAAGCCCCATTTATGTGGAAAGATGGGACACACACTCTACTTCACCTTTGGCAAAGCATAGGAAGAAACGTGGCAGCCATAAAAGCAGCGAAGAATTTTAACAAATATTCAGGGCTAAGAGTAGGTTGTCATGAGACTTTTGAATCCCTTGTAGCCATAGACCAATGGGACTTCACACACGATTGCCAATTATTCTCTGTTGGCTTCCACTGGGTGCTCATGGAAAGATAAAGAAAGTTCAGAAGAACTGAGAGATCTCCTTTTTGTGGGGCAGGTCTCCAGGGTCTGCCAAAGCTGTGGATTTAGTGGGTAAATCTGGAGATGATCCCTGCTCTGAGCCCTGCCTAAGTAAAAAGTAGTAAATGGCTGCCCCTGAGGCACAAACATAAAACTCACCTTATGTCTTGGGGGTCCTGACTCTAGGACCTTGATAAAGGCAAGCTACTACTGGGGAACTAGTAATAAATGCTCCACCACCACCACCACCACCTGCCACCTCACCCATTCTAGGAAAAGTTCAGCTACTACTGAGGGAAAAAGTGGAAATCTAGTCCTCCCCATCCCCTGCACTGACGATAGGTAAAAGCCACCTGCTTCTAGAAAGAGGGCAGAAAACCAGCTTATGCCCAGGATCCTTAAATGATACAAAGCAAAGGACCTTAGCTGGGAGAGAGAGAGGAAACTTCCTCATATGTGGGATCCACCAATACAGGACAGATGTCACAGAGGAAGGGACAGAAAATCTGCCTGCCTCAGCAATAAACTGTGCACTAAGTAGGACACATTTTTAAAAGTGTACATTGAAAACCAGATCTGGAGATGGATCAGTTATTGTAATTTCTAGGCAGGGAATCTGAAATAACAATGATTGATAGGTTATAGCATCTAGTGAGAAAAATGGAAATCAGCATAAATATACGGGGCATTTCAGCAGAGATATGAAATTTCCAAGAAGCATAAAATGGAAATGCTATGAATAAATACCATGGAATCAGAGATAAATAACTTGCTTTATGGACTTGTCAGTAGACTCAACAAAGCAGAAAAAAGACTATCGTTTTCTTGAATTTACATTTTTCACTCTCCAATAAGATTATCTAAATCCACTTGTCAGAGTGGAATCAGTGAAAAACAGTGGACCTGTGGCCATCCTATGTTCATCTAACTGAGTTCCATGTCTTTCACTTCAAACATCAAATTTGCGCAAAATACTGATGTAATCATAGTAGAGAACATATTTATAAATATGTGACTATTCCCTCCTTCCCCAAGAGAATATTGTCATTAACCACTCAGATTATTTTTATTTCTCTTTCCCAAGATGTAAAAAAATCTCTTTTTTCCCCAGTTTGATTTTCAGGTTTTCTGTCATTTTATTTCAAAAAATAGATGAATATTTTTTAAATGAAAATTAATCTACATAATAAAGAGCTCAGTTGGGTTACATGGGTAGAAGTAGAGATTTAAGAGCCTCAGGAATGTGCTATTACTCAAATTAGGAAGATATGCAGAGTTCTCAGAGAATATTTATCCTGTAAGAGATGTGGGCAAAAGAAAAAAACATCAACTGTGACAAAGATCACTATGGTTTATAATAAAATTCCCTCTAAAGCATATATAAAATTGGAGTTCCTCTGCAAATTCCTATGTTTCTTTTGTTTTTCTATTTAAGATGTGTGTCTAAGCAAGACTGGACTCTGGCCATTTCAGTCAGAAGGTGGACATAAGCAGAATTTATTGGTTATACTTAGAGTACCTTTCCATTCTCCACCTTCACCCTAGATTTAAATCATTACCTCAGGTCTGACCAGACATGCGATTTTACTAAGACTGCAGAACACTTGGACTATTGCTAGAAAAAATGTTTAAGAAGGATGGATTAGGCTTAAGCCATTGGATATTTGTAATATGTCAATAACATCAAGCAAAAATTAGGAAATTAATCAAAAGAAGGAATTATAACTTTTCAGGGAACTCTCAGTTCAGAGACAGATGTTTCAGGCGGAGAAACAGATGTTTGCGACATACAAGTTCACTAAATCGTAACAGAATTGAGATGTTACTCATGAAATGAATAACTATAATATCAAATTTATTTCAGTCTCCGTAAGCACTCCTTTACTGAAGGAACAATAGTCGTTTGGGGAATTGATCATTGTTCTGTCTTGAAACTCTGTTAAAAATCAGTAAAGAATTAAAATGTATAAACTGAAAAGACAGAATGAGAAGAAAGAAAATAGAGGAGTACAGATAAATATGGGTTTTGAAAGGCACAAAGAAGATGGAGGAGTGATCATAAATTAATCAGTCCAGCATAGACCTGAGGTTAAAAGTAAAGACACTGGACTCAAGGCCGCTTACTATCCATGTAACCTGGGCAACTTAATTAATTTCTCTTTGCCATAGTTTTCTTATCTGTAAAAAAGTGATAACAGTGCCTAACCCATAGGATTGTTGAGAGGGTTAAACACATTATAATATTTTAAATCCTTAGAAGAGCTCCTGGTTCATAGTAAGTGAAAAATAATCATCAACTATTATTATTTAAAAAAAATGAGAAAACATGAATCATAACTACCCAACAGAAGTCAGATATTGGATGGCCGTACAGAGAGTAGAATTCAGCTTTTTCTCTGGGTGAACCAGGAAGCTATTGGGGTCTTTTAAGCTAATGAATGACAACATAATTCATGTTTCAATTGGCTAAACCTGGTTGCTCTTTGCTACTACAAATATGGGATGAGGAAGAGAATGTGAATGTGGAAAGGGGTTTGAGAACAGAATGAAGGAGATCAGATAAGCATCTACTGGAATAAGACAAAAGAGAAAATGTCAGCTAGGAACAGAGTGTTGCCAGGAAGGTAAATGTGGTAAATATTTTAAAGGAAAAGCTGACAGGATTGACTGATGCAGATTGTGAGCAAATAAGATGAATCAAGGAGGAACTTCAAGTCTTTTTGTTGTGAATAATAGAAACCATGCAGTTGTAACTAATATTAAGTGGAGAAAAGAATAAGAGAGCATTTAGTGGGGTAATATCAGGGAGTCCATTTGGGATATATGTTTGAAGTTTCTATTAACATGCAAGAGGTGATTTGGATTAGGATACTGCATAGTCTGAAATTCAGGGGAAAAATCCAAGATGTATAAATTTAGAGTCATAAGCATGTAGATGATATTTAAAGCCAAAGACTCAATGAATCCCTAGAGAGCAAATGTAAAAATGAAAGATAAGCAGGTAGGCTGAATCTAAAGACACTCCAATATTTAGGGACCAGAGAATGTAAGTATTCTATATCATATGAAAACAAGAGCTGCACAGTAAACCTGCATTTTATTAAAAGAACAACTAAGAGATGATGGAGCAGAACTTTTGGAAGATGGTGGCATAGGAGGATCCTGAGTTTGCTTCCTCCCACAAACACAACAAATCTAAGACTACACGTGGAATTATTTTCTCTGAGGCAGATCTTGAAACTGAATGAAAAGAACCTCCACAATAAGGGACAACATCAAGAGGGGTGGAAGAGGTGGAGATACAATCCTGCTGAGGAAAAAGACCACACTCTACCCACAGCACTTCATCGTTGGGAGTGATCTCAAATGTACCGAACTTTTCCTAGAGGAGCAAGGGATTCAAGCTCCACATCAGGCACACCAGCCCTTAGGTCCAGCATGGGAGAGATGAGACCCCAGAACACCTTGTTTTGAAAATCAGTGGGGAATATGCCCAGGAAAACTACAGAGCTTCATGGAAAGGAAAACCTACTTTTAAGGGGCCCTTGCACAGATTCACTCAACCTGAAAAACAGCACAAAAACAAAGAGGAATAATAAAACTATCAAAAAAAAAATCACTGGGAAAGGAAAATAACAGTAAAGGTAGTGGATCAACCACATATAAAGGTAGTATTTAGTGCAAAGACAAAGTACTAAAAATATCTCTTTCCAAGACAAGAAGTTAAAGGATACAAGAAAATAAAAGAGGTAAAATATGATATCAAAAACATAAAACGTTAGCGGAAAGTAAGAGTGTAGGACTTTTATAGTAAGAGGTCAAACTCAAGAGATCTTCAACTTAATATACACTTCTATATACATAGGTTGTTATATATGAACCTCATGGCAATCACAAACCAAAAGCCTATAATAAGTACACAAAAAGTAATTAGAAAAAGCTCAAACATAAAGCTAAGGAAAGCCATCAAATCGTAAGGGAGTAGAGAGAGAGAAGAAAGGAACAGAGAAGAACTACGAAAACATTCAGAATACAAGTAACAAAATGGCAATAAGTACATACTAGTCAATAGTTACTTAAATGTAAATGGACTAAATGCTTCAATCAAAAGATGTAGGGTAGCTGAATGGATTTAAAAAAAAAAGACCCACCTATATGCTGCCTACAAAAGACACACTTCAGATCTAAAGACACTCACAGACTGAAAGTGAAGGGACAGGAAAAGATGCTCCATGCAAATGGCAATGAAAAGAAAGCTGTGGTAGCAATGCTCACATCAGACAAAATAGAATTTAAAACAAAAACTGTTATAAGAGACAAAGAAAGGCACTACATAAAGATAAAGGGAACAATCCAACAGGAGGATACTATGTAAATATCTATGCATCCAACACAGGAGCACCTAAATACATAAAGCAATTACTAATAGACGTAAAAAGAGAAATTGACAATAACACAATAATAATGGGGAACTTTAACATGCTACTTACATCGATGGATAGATCATCCAGATAGAAAATCAATAAGGAAAAATTGGCCTTAAATGACACATCTGACCTGATGAACTTAGTAAATATATGCAGAACATTCCATCCAAAACAGCAGCATACACATTCTATTCAAATGCACATGGAAAATTCTCCAGGATAGATTAAATTTTAGGCCACAAAACAGGTCTCAATCAATTTAAAAAGATTAAAATCATATCAAGAATCTTTTCCAACCACAACACTATGAAACTAGAAATGAGCTACAAGAAGAAAACTGAAAGAATCACAAATACGTGAAGATTAAACAAAATGCTACTGAACAATGGGCCTCTTGGGTCAATGAAGAAGTCAAAGGAGAAATTTAAAAATACCTGAATACAAATGAAAATGAAAATATAACATGCCAAAATTTATGGGATACAGCAAAAGCAATAGTAAGAGGGAAGTTTATAGCAATAAAGGCCTACCCCAAGAAACAGGAAAAATCTCAAATAAACAATCTACCATTATATCTAAAGAAAACTAGGGAAAGAAGAACAAATAAGGTCTGAAATCAGTAGAAGAAAGGAAAAAATAAAAATTAGGGCAGAAATAAATGAAATAGAGACTAAAAAGACAAGAGCAAAGATCAATGAAATGAAGAGATGTTTCTTTGAAAAGATAAACAAAATTGGCAAACCATTAGCTAGACTCACTAGGAAAAAAAAAAGAGAGAAGTCTCAAATAAATAAAATCAGAAATAAAAGAGGAGAAATTACAATGGCTACCACAGAAATACAAAGGATTATAAGAGAATACTATGGAAAGCCATATACCAAAAAGTTGGATAACCTAGAAGAAATGACTCATCACTAGTAGGGAGACTGAAACAGTAACCAAAACCTCCCCAAAACCAAAAGTCCAGGACCAGATGGCTTCCCTGGTGCATTCTACCAAACATTCAAAGAAAATTTAATGCCTATCCTTGTCAAACTCTTTCAAAAAAATTGAAGAAGGAGGAATGTTTCCTAACTATTTTTACGAGGCCAACATTACTCTGATACCAAAACCAGACAAGGACAAAACATAAAAAAGAAAATTACAAGCCCATATCACTAATGAACATAGATGCAAAAATCCTCAACAAAGTATTAGCAAATCAAATACAATACATTAGAAGGATTATACACCATGATCAAGTGTAATTTATTCCAGGGATGCAAGGATGGTTCAACATGTGCAAATCAATCAACATGATATACCACATTAACAAAATGAAGAATAAAAATCATATGGTCATATCAATATATTCGGAGAAAGTATATGAGAAGATACAGCTTCCATTTATGATAAAAAAAATACTCTGAATGAAATGACTATAGAAAGACTGCACCTCAACAAAATAAAGTCCATATATGACAAACCTACAGCCAAAATAATACTCAGTGGTGAAAAACTGAAAGCTAGCCCTCTAAGAACAGAAAGAAGACAAGGGTGTCCACTCTTGCCACGCTTATTCACACAGTATTGAAAGTCCTGGCCAGAGTAGTTAGGGGGAAAAAAGAAGGATCCAAATAGTAGAGGAAGAAGTAAAACAGTCACTATTTGCAGATGACTTGATCTTATATGTAGAAAATCTTAAAACTATTAGAAATAATAGAGTAAATTTGCAGAGTACAAAATCAATATACAAAAATCAGTTGCATCTCTATACACTAACAATGAGCTAGCAGAAAGAGAAATTAAGAATACAATCCCATTTACAATTGCAAGAAAAAGAATAAATATCTACGAATAAATTTAACCAAAGAGATGAAAGACCTCTATACTGAAAACTATAAGACGTTGAAAGAAATCAAAGAAGACACAGAGAAATGGAAAGAGCTTCCATGTTTCTAAATTGGAAAAATTAACATAGTTAAAATGTCCATATTACCTAGAGCAATCTATTGATTCAATACAATCCCTATCAAAGTCTCAGTGACGTTACTCACAGTAATAGGACAACGAATCCTGAAATTTATATGGAACAACAAAAGACCCTGAATAGCCAAAGCAATCCCAAGAAAAAAGAACAAAGCTCGAGGCATCACATTTCCTGATTTCAGAGCATACTACAAAGCTGTAGTAATGAAAATAGCATAGTATTAGCACAAAAACAGACACACAGATGAGTGAAATAGAATTGAGAGCCCTGAAACAAACCTACACAATTAGGACAGCTAACTTTTGACAAATGAGCCAAGAAAATACAATGGAGAAAGGACAGTCTCTTAAATAAATGGTGTTGGGAAAGCGGGACAGCCACATACAAAAGAATGACAATAGACCATTATCCTATACCATACACAAAAATTAACTCAAAATGGATTAAAAATTTGAACATAAGACCTGAAACCATAAAACTCTTAGAAGAAAGACTAGGAAGTATGCTTTTTGACATCGGTACATCAATCTCAGCAATATTTTTTTGGAAATATCTCCTCAGGCAAGGAAAACAAAAGAAA
Source organism: Equus quagga (assembly GCF_021613505.1). NCBI lineage: Eukaryota > Metazoa > Chordata > Mammalia > Perissodactyla > Equidae > Equus > Equus quagga. Next base: position 48,129,423 of record NC_060267.1, read on the forward strand.
AAATAAAGAAATGGGAATATGTAAAGCTAAAAAGCTTCTGCACAGCAAAGGAAAACATTAAAAAAATAAAAAGACAATATACTGATTGGGAGAAGATATTTTCAAATCATATATCTGATAAGAGGTTAATATTCAAAATATACAAAGAACTCATACAACTCAACAACAAAACCCCAACCAATCCTATTAAAAAATAGTCAAGAGGGTCTGAACAGACATTTTTCCAAAGAAGATATACAAATAGTCAACAGGCACATGAGAAGACGTTCGACACCACAAATTATTAGGGAAATGCAAATCAAAACCACAGTGAGATTTCACCTCATGCCTGTCAGACAGGCTATTAAAAAGACAAGAAAATAACAAGTATTGGAGAGAATGTAGAGAAAAAGCAACCCTTGTACACTGCTGGTGGGAATGTAAATTGGTGCAGCCTCTATAGAGATTCCTTGAAAAATTAAAAACAGAACTACAATATAATCCAGCTATTCTACTTCCAACTATTTATCCAAAGAACATGAAAACAATTTTTCAAAAAGATATATGTACTCTATGTTCATTGCATTATTTACAATAGCCAAGATGTGGAAGTTACCTAAGCGCCCACTGATGGATGAATGGATAAAGAAGATGTAGTATTATATGTACAACGGATTTCTACTCAGCCATAAAAATGATGAAATCTTGCATTCTGTGACAACATGGATGGACTTTGAAGGTATTTTATGCTAAGCAAAATAAGTCAAATGGAGTAAGACAAATACCATACAATTTCACTCATAAATGGAAGATAAAAACAACAACAGGAAACAAACACATAGATACAGAGAACAAATTGGTGGTTACCCAGAGGGGCAGGGGTTAGAAGGAGGGCGAAAGGGTAACATTTGTTCTTTGACAAATGAAAATATGGAAACTAGACTTTTGGGGTAAACACAATGTAGTCTATACAGAAGTCAAAATATAATGATGTACAGATGAAATTTATATAATGTTACAAACTAATGTCACCTCAATAAAAAAATATATATATAAAGAAAAGAAAAGAATAATGGAAATTTGAATTATGAAAGCAAGAGCAAATGCACAAAGATCAGGAAGAACTGTTCAACGTGCATTTTCAAGACAGAGCTTGTGGTCAAAGTGAATTATGAGCTAGAAGGAGACGTGAATGGGCACTGTGTATAGTACTGCTTTCCTCCACAGCTTACTCCATTCAACTGTATTAGTGGACTTAAGCTGTTTTTACTTGGTAGTCAAAACGCTAACATATTGGGGAAAACTGTATATAAACCAATTGATTTCCACACTGTAATAACATCCCTCTTTGCCAATTACATATTAACTAATTCATATTACAGAAACATACACTGTAGCAGAATAAAAAGAAGGAAAAAGAAGAAAGTTTATTTAAATAATATATGGTATATTTTAATGTTTTTAATGATGCATTCATATAATTATACATGTGTAAAAATGATTTAAAAGAAATATATTCAAATTTTATTTATACTAGTTTTCATGGTACAATTAGTGTCCCAAGTTATTTCCTTCTTCTCTCTTTTTGGTAAGTTGTAATTTTACAAAATAATTAATGTAGCACCTTCAGAATGATAATACCTTTAAAAAACTACTCTACTCTTCCATGATTTGTTTTGTTCTTCAGGATTGTAAACACATCACCACACATCTGGAATAAGTTTGACCTTTGACCTTTCCCTTCTAAACAGTGACACCTAAAGGCCAAAAGTTATCTTCAACTAACACTTCAAGAAACATCAATAGATTTTTATTTTCACAATGTGAAGTGAAACATGTATCATCATGTATCATCAATCCTTATTTGTAGGTGCTTGAGTGACATATATATCAAAGATTGAATTTTAAGAAATTGAGTTAAAATTAGAAAAGGCAGAAAACCTAGAGCTCCTTATTAGAAAAGTTAGTTGAGAGTCACCTGTGTATTCTGAGAGGAGAAAAGGCTTTGGATTTTCTAAACATAGACTGAGTTCCAGCAATTACAGGCTTTTGTGTTTCAAAGATGCCACTTAACCATCACAGCTCTCTATGTTTGTATATGGGGTATAAAAATGAATTTACCTTGTGGGGTTTTTTCATATTGATTTACATATGTAAAAGCATTTATAAACGTGAAAAACTAAAAAATATTGTTAGATAAAAATAAATTTAAAAGACTTAGGATAATGACTCTAAGTCATTCTGTTTTGACATATGGAAAAATAATAGGATAATGACTCTAAGTCATTCTGTTTTGACATATGGAAAAATAATAATAATGGTGAAGTATGTTATTTTACACATACTTATGCACATACAGACAAATAATAATTTGATGAATAAAGTTTTCCCATACAAATCTAATGCTAACTATATACACTAGTAAAGTGAATTATGTATCAGAAATAAAAAAAAAGAAAATTTCTGAATACCTTATAGGCAGAGAGTATGAGATGGAAAAGGTTTTTTTTTTTAACAACATATTAAGCAAAATTTGAAGATATTTCCTCATTAGTCACATGGTAAATGCATATATCACAAATGACATTGTAATAATTAGTCTAAAAAACAGGAAAGTAATCAATTGAGGCCATAGTTAAAAATAATACATCTTAGCCAAAGTCATGAGGATCCATCTAACATAAGACAAAATAGAACTAGGAAATTAATATATAGTGCACTTCTAATCATTCCACATATCTATTCAGAACATTTGAGGAATATAAATTAGCAGCAGTTAAAAAACAAAGCAAAGCAAATTTCAAATGATTGGAAGATAATCAAATTCCATGTAATCACATATATCAGTAAAATGATAGCATTGTAGTGTGTGTATCAAGATAGACGCGTGACACTTGAAAAAGATACACTTTGAACACACTATTCTGAGAAATATATATCAAAAAAACATGGAAAAAATAATCCCAAAATCACAGCAACTGTGTTGGAATAATGAAATTATCTGTACATTTTCTCAGTTCTCTATTTCCAAGATATTCTATCGCATAGTATTGATATTTTAAAATGACAGAAAATGGAAAATAACATAATTGGATCCCTGAATATTTCACATATCCAAAAAACACTGATTTAAGGTTTACGATATAGTTAAAATTATTAAATCTCGTAGGAAAAAAGTCATAATCTGTCCTCATAAGTGCTTATTTTCCTTTTCTAGTAGAAGATAAACATTTAAATTGTGTGTGTATATATGCACATGTGTGCATATGAGCATGATAGTGCGTTAATTCTTTATACTTTAAAATGCAATTTAAAATAAGAAAATGTAGAAAGCACACATACCTTGATGCCTAAAACACAATGAACCTTTTTTTTCAGTTGTTTCAGGCCTTTGCCTTCTCTGTGGCTGAGATGAATGTTGAAGTCGCAAATCAGAATAGATTACTCTTACCTCATTCATTACTGAAGGACAGAGATAAGAAAAAAATGAACGGAAAATATATTTTCAATTAAAGTAAATTGTGAAATCAGTAAGTAAAATTGGTGTTGAATAAAATGGTGTTGGAATAAACTCAAATAACTAGCGTTAGAATATAATTACAAACGTGAAAAAATTTCAAGAATGGAAAAAGTATTATTTTTTTAAAAGTTAGTTAATGAGTTGGTATGATACATCATTTTTAGTCACCTTAATGTTGTCTATTCACAATTACAAATCTATAAATATCATTCACTGATAAGTAAAAATGCAAAAGATGATCTGACAGCTCTATTGAATTCTGTGGGATGGAATTTGACTTTACAGCCTGGCATTCAAGTTTCTTCACAACTTCACCTGAACCTGTCTTCCTTTCAGTCTTATCTTTCACTTCAACCTATTTTCATTTTTCCATAATTCTGTTGATATACTTATTCTTTTTCAACATAACATAAATGCTTCTCCAACCTGCATGTTTTCCTCAAATTCTTCTTTCCCTGGTATATTTTACTCCTATATTTGCTTATTATAATTTTAGTTTATTCAATCTGTAAATCAAATTTCACCACCTTTAATAAAACTCCCAGATCCTTCAATAGCAATTAATCTCTTTTTCCAATTTTTCTCATTCTTCTTTGTCACCATTCTAACAATTATCTCCTATCTTGCTTTCATTAACATCTCCCCACTGTATTATAAACTCCTTGATACATCTTACTAATCTTTGTTACTGCCATGATTGTTTATTAGATTTCTTTACGTAGTATACAAAACAGTTAAATTTATCTTCAAAACTAATGTTTTGTGTACTAAATAAATTCCAGGTTGGGAGGAATTTAGAAGAGATTTTTCCTGATTAAAACATTTTAGAAAATTTGAGAGAAATCCATGTGAGGTATTTTTACTGTCTTTCTAGAAGATAATATACCCAAGTTCTTCATAATCAAAAAACACATTCTTTGGGAACGTTAATTATACTTTACCCCAATTGAAGTTTGTATTTCCGTTTCTTTTCTTTAAACTCCTATTTTATATCACAATAATTTTTAGGTGTCATAGAATGTCATATCAAATAATAACAGTAATAAAAAAATACTGAAAATAAATAACAATTAGAATAGCTTCTTTAAGATTACTCAAGTACACCTGATTTCCCTCCTAGCATCTCTATTTTTTCAATCTTTTCTCCCTTCCTTTCATACTGTCACCCATACATTTATTCCCTTTTCTTCCAAATGATATAAAAGGAGATATAGATATATATCACTTAAAAATCATATATATATATATATATAATTTGGAAGAAAACATATATACCTTCATATTGATTTATCAATCTGTCTTTAAAGCTATAATTTTAGTTTCCTTCAATCTAATTTGCCTCAAAATTCTAAAAGAACACATGTTGAGAAATAGAATGTATATCTTGGAAGTTACAAATACCTGACTTTTAGAAGTCTGAATGTCTGAACTTTTGCAGAGTGCAAATGTATCCCGAGAAGAAGCAGATCTTAGCTCTTATTACAGAAGTTCGAATTTAAAAATTTTGATGGTCCTTCGTATGGATCACAAGCCTAGAAAAGAAGACAAGAAAAGAAATACACAAACTAATAATGTCTTTGTCTGTCCTTCAAGAGACTCTGATAGGTGAGCTCAGAAGTCAAGCATAAGAGTGCTCTGGATGCAACCACACAGGAAACTCTTTTACTGCTGCTCAGTTTAGCTCTGTATTATCTCTAGATTGGGCCTTTCATCAGTCTTAGTTACACAAGATATCTAGTGTATTTGCACTAATGGCCAACCAGGTCCATTCAACGCTTGCATTGTCACAGATATAATTAAATACATCATTGATTATTTACAAAGTAGTTTCAAACACCTTCAATTATTTTCGGTGTACCTTAAGTATTATATTCTACATTTGATTTATATTCTGGAAATATTCTTTAAAGGCACTTTTTGATGTCTCTTTTTGAACTTCTTCAGTTCTAGCGTGGGTACTATTTTTCATCACTAGGTGGTACATGCATGTACTGCTCAGTACACCTCAGCATTTATTGTTAGTTGGCTGTCCATCGATTCCTCAAAATCATTCCTATCAGTTATAGTGACCAAAAAACAAACAAAAAAAACAAATGCTAATCAATGAATTATTTCCATTCATGTAAAATTCAATTTCTCAAAATAATTTCATCCTTTCTGTGATAGATATTTAAAACAAAAGACAACGCTGGCATTGTTTTAGCTTAGGTTAGTTTAAATTTTGTATTCTTAAATATTTTCAATGCTCACACAAACATACATGTTAGCGCTCCCACACATACACACACACTCATTATTTATTATTTCTAGTCTAATTTCATTATGGTTGAAGAAAGACCTTGTATGATATAAATTTTGAAAATATATAGAGATTTGTTTTACAGACCAGAATATGGTCTATCTCAGTGAAAGCTTGTGTACACTTGAAAATAATACACATTCTTTTGTTGTTGGGTGAAGTGTTTTATAAATGTCAATTACGGCAATTTGATTGATGGGGATCCACAAATTTTCAACATACTTGCTGATTTTTTTGCTGCTCATATTATCAATTACTACACGCAATGAGTTGACAGCAGTGACTCCATTTTGTACCGTGGACTCCATTTTGTTAAAAATACGAAACTGTGCTGACTTTGTTTATTTGCCAAAAGGGAGTTGTTTGCAGAGAAATGACTTTCTGAAGGACTGTGCAAAAGGAAACTTTGTCTAGTAATAACAAGATGTCCTTGAGTAAACTAATGAACTGTAACATAAGTTTACCCTCCCTCACAAACAACTGAGATGATGGTTCTGGGCTCTCAGCTGCTAATAAGAGCTCCTGACTTCTACTCCGGCTTCTGCCGGAAACTGTGTTCCCGGAATTGCAATTCTAAGACCCCAGATAAACACTTTCCTTTTGTTTTGCAGTTGCTTCTTTTTTCTAAGTTGACAGCTGAAAGAGGGGTTTTGAAGTCTCCAGCTATAATTGTACATATATCTTTTTCACTTTTGTCAAGTTTTTATTTCATGGATTTTGAAGTTCTGCTATTGCGATAACATTTGGGATTGTTATAGCTTCTTGATGAATTCTTTTTATTATGTAATGTCTTCTCTTTTGTGATTAGTGTTTGTGTGATATAACTTTGTTCATCCTCACTTTTACCTTATAAGTATTTATAGTATAAGTATCTAATTGGGTTATTGAAGATGGCATATAACTGTTTGTTCTCTTTTTATTAGCCTAAATATCACTGTCTTCTAATTGGAATGTTTAAACCATTGATATTTAATATAATTATTGTTATAGTTTGGTTTGTATCTAAAATTTCGCTGTTTGTCTCACCGTCCTTTGTTTTGATTTGACAAAAACTGTCTCCTTGATCAAATTTGAGTCAGCTTCCTCTCAATTTTCTTTTGGACTATGCTCACCTTTGGACTCAGTCCTTGTCTCGCTTAGTCCAGTTTTAGCAACACTCCTACTGGGTCACAGGGTCAGTTTAGAAAAAATCCCCCACCCCTGATATCTGATCAAATTCGTTTTTCCCCACCCTCTTGTCTTATCACTTTGGCCTGCCATCAACACTAATCCTGTCAAATGGGCTTAACAGAATCCTCCTTACCCTTGACATTTCTCTTAGCAATTTTCCATCCACTGACTATGAATCTTAACTTGTCCTTGTTGTGATAGATGTTGAGCCCAATGTCTCTCCCCTATTGCAAAACTCCATTACAGTAGCCCCTATACCTATCTCAATAGTCCTGATTAAAATCTACTTTACTATTTTAACAAATTTACTGCTTTTCCTTCCCTTCTTTTGGATCAATTGAGTACAAAAACATAGGAGTGCATTTATCTTTTCAATATCCTGTTTTCATTCCTTTGGTTACCCAGGAGTGGAATTGCTGGATCATATGGTACTTCTATTTTCAATTTTTTGAAGAAATTTCATACTATTTTCCATAGTGGCTGAATTGATTTGCATTCCACTAACAGTATACAAGGGTTCCCATTTCTCTACATCCTCACCAGTACTTGTTATCTCTTATGATCTTAATGATATCCATTCTAATAGATGTGAAGTGACATTTCGTTATGGTTTTGATTTGCATTTCCATGATGATTAGTGATGTTTGGTATCTTTGGGGGTATCTGTTTGCCATTTGGAATGATGTCTGTTTAGTTCCTCTGCCAATTTTTTAATCAGATTTCCTTTTCGTTATTGAGTTGCATGAATTCTTTATATGTTTTGGATTTTAACCCATTATTTGATATACAGTTTGCAAATATTTTATCTCATTCTGTAGATTTCCTTTTTACTTTTTTGATTGTTTCTTTTGCTGTGCAGAAGCATTTTAATTTGATGTAGTCCTACTTGTTGATTTGTGCTTTTGTCGCTTGTGCTTTTGGTGTCATAGCTAAAAAATCACTGTCAAAATGAATGTCAGCAAGATTCTTAGGTTTACCTCTAGTTTTACAGTTTCAGGTCTTATGTGAAAGTCTTTGATCCATTTCAAGTTAATTTCTATGAGTGGTGTAAGGTTAGGGACCAAGTTCATTTTTCTTCATGTGGTTATCCAGTTTTCTCACTATCATTTGTTGAAGAGCCTATTCTTTCCCCATTGAATATTCTTGACTAAGTTTGGGGTCTTTGTTCTTCTTTATCTAGTTCCTTACATTGTAAAGTTAGATTGTTTGAGATCACATTTATCACCATGAACTTCTTGTTAAAACTGCTTTTGCTGCATTCCATAGTTTCATTATGTTCTATTTCCATCTTTATTTGTCTGAGGATATCTTTTCATTTCTTCTTTGACACATTGGTTGTTCAGTAGCTTGTTGTTTAATCTCCACATATTTGTGGAGATTAAATTTTCCGGTTTTCTTCGTGTAATTGATTTTTAGTTTCATATTATTGTGGTCAGAAAAGATGTTTGGTATTATTTCAATCTTCTTAAATATTATTTCAATCTTCTTAAATTTATTAAGACTTGTTTTGCAGCCTGACATATGATCTATCCTGCAGAATTTTCCATGTATTCATGAGAAGAATGTGTATTCTGCTGCCTTTGAATGAAACATTCTGTACATGTCTAAGTCTAGCTGGTTCTATTCTGTACTTTAAATACAATGTCTCCTTATTTATTTTCTGTCTGCATGATCTATCTATTGTTGAAAATGGGGTAGTGAAATCCCTATTATTATTGTATTACTGTCTATTTCTCTCCTCAGGTCTGTTAATATTTGCTATATATTTAGGTGCTTCTATCTCGGGTGAATAACAATTTATTCATGTTCCATCCTCTTGTTAAGTTGACATTTTAATCATTATATAGTGACCTCTTTGTCTTTTATTATAGTCTTTGGCTTAAAGTCCATTTTTTTTCTGATTAAGAATAACCATTCCTGCTTTCTTTTCGTTTCCATTTATGTGGAATTTCTTTTTCCATCCATTCACTTTTGGTCTGTGTGTCCTTAAAGCTGAAGAGAGTCTCTTGTAGGCAGCATACTATTGGGTCTTGTTTCTTTAAATCCATTCAGTCATTTATGTTTATTGATTGGAGAATTCAGTCCATTTACATTTAAAGTAATTGTTGATAGGTATGTGCTTACTATTGCCATTTCGTTAATTGTTTTCTGACTGTTTTGTAACTGCTTCATTTCTTTCTTCTCTTGCTGTTTTCTTTTGGGATTTGATGATTTTCTATAGTGGTATGCTTTGATTCCTTTCTCTTTATCTTTCGTGCATCTATTATAGGTTTTTGCTTTGTGGTTACGAGTCTTACTTAAACATCCTATATTTATAGTAGTCCATTTTAAGCTGATAACAAATTCACTTTGAATAAATGCTGAAGCTCTACATTTTTACTCTTTCCTTCCAACATTTTATGTTTTGCATGTCATAGCTTAAATTGTTGTACCTTGTGCATCTGTTAACAAATTTTTGTAGTTATAGTTATTTTTAATATTTTGTCTTATAACCTTTATACTAGATTTTAAGTGATTTATTCACCACCTTTTCAACTTTAGAGTATCCCAAATATAACTATATATTTACCTTTTCCAGTGAGATTTATATTTTCTTATGTTTTCCTGTTACTAATTTGCATCCTTTTATTTCAGTTTGAAAAAGTCCCTGTAACATTTCTTGTAAGGCCAGTCTAGTTGTAATGAATTCATTCAGCTTTTGCTTTCCTGTTAAACTCTTTATCTCTCCTTTAATTCTGGAAGACAACTTTGGTGACCAGATCATTTTATTTCTTTTTGTTTTTTTAAAGATTAGCACCTGAGCTAACATCTGTTGCCAATCTTCTCTATTTTTTTCTTCTTCTCCCCAAAGTCCCCAAGTACATAGTTGAATATTCTAATTGTAGGTCCTTCTGGTTGTGCTATGTGGGGCACTGCCTCTGCATGGCCTGATGAGCGGTGCAATGTCTGCGCCCAGAATCCAAACCAGTGAGCGAAACTCCACACCATGAAGAAGAGCATGTGAACTTAACCACTTGGCCACAGGGCTGGCCCCAGGCAGATCATTCTTGAATGACAGGTTGGGTTTTTTTCAACAATTTGAATGTACCATACCACTCCTTTCTGACCTGCAAAGTTTCCACTGAAAAATCTGCTGATTGCTTTATGGGACCTTCTTTGTACTTAAGGAGTTGTTTTTCTCTTGCTGCTTTTGAGATTTTTCTCTTTGTCTTTAACTTTTGACAATTTAATTTTGTGTTAGTTTTTGTCTCTGACCTTCCTAGATCTGGATGCCTACTTCTTTTTCTTGTTCAAGCATTTCAGCCATTATATCTTTAAATAAGCTTCCTGCCCCTTTCTCTCTGTCTTCTCCTTCTGGGACCCCTATAATGCAAACATTGGCCCACTTGTTGGTGTCCTATAATTTCCTTAAGCTATCAGTATTGTTTTTCATTTCATTTTGTTTTGCTCTTCTCATTGAATGAGTTCCACTGCTTGTCTTAGAGTTTGCTGATATTTTCTTCTGCTTGATCCAGTCTGGAGTGGAACCCCTCCATTGACTTTTTTAGTTCAGTTATTGTAGTACTCAGATCTCTAATTTCTGTTTGGTGCTTTCTTATTTTTTTTAATCTCTTGTTGAAATTCTCATTTTGTTCATGCATTATTCTCTTGACCTTGGTGGGCATCTTTATGACCATTATTTTGAACTCTTTATTGGGTAAATCACTTATCTCCATTTCATTAAGGTCTGTTTCTGGAATTTTATCTTGCTTTTCTGTTTGGAATATATTGCTTTCTTCCCTCATTTTTCTTGACTCTCTGTGTTGGTTTTTGTGCATCATATTAAAAAAGTCTTTGTATTCAACCCAAGCAGGGCTCTAGAAACTAAGCACCCCAGAAATGCTTGAGATTGTGCAAATTTTATTCTGCTCTCCCACTCCTCTCTCATGCTATGTTCTAAGAAAAATGCCTTAGGTCAGAGGTGAGGAGAACTGTAAGGAGAAGTGGTTTATTTTTTGTACTTGGTGCTCTTAAGATTCCAAATTATACCACCAATACACATTGGTATGAAAATCTCTTGATTTTGGTAGATCTACTCCTTTATCCACCATTACAAAACTAGCACTTCTCCCAGGTATCTAGGTTGCAATGCTCCTCTCCTTATTAACAGGAGTTGGTCCTTTGATAAAATTCTGCTCATAGAGGTTTCTTTGCATCCTATTCAACTTTTATAGATCTATAGAAAATTATAGATCCATCAGAGTAAAGTTTGTCCATTTTTCCATGTGGTCACCATGGAAATATCTTTTTAGTTTTTTTATACTTTATTTTTTCCAGGAAGATTAGCCCTGAGCTAACATCTGCTGCCAATCTGCCTCTTTTTGCTGAGGAAGACTGGCCCTGAGCTAACATCTGTGCTCATCTTCCTCTACTTTTTCTTTGTGGGATTCCTATCACAGCATGGCTTGACAAGCAGTGCCATGTCCACACTGGGGATCCAAACTGGTGAACCCTGGGCCACCAAAGCGGAATGTGCAAACTTAACTGCTGGGCCACTGGGCCAGCCCCTAGTTCTTTTATACTTTGATGAGACTTATTATTCTATATATTTTTAAATTTCTATTTAAATTTTCTATCTACTCAAGGGAATTTTAGAAGAATACTATAATTCTTTTTTTTTTTAAAGATTGGCACCTGGGCTAACAACTGTTGCCAATCTTTGCTTTTTTTTTTCCTGCTTTTATCTCCCCAAACCCCCCTGTACACCGTTGTATATCTTAGTTGCACATCCTTCTAGTTGTGGGATGTGGGACGCCACCTCAACATGGCCTGACGAGCAGTGCCATGTCCGCACCCAGGATCCAACCCTGGGCTGCCGCAGCGGAGCGCACAAACTTAACCACTCGGCCACAGAGCCAGCCCCAAATACTCTAATTCTTATTGAGATAATAATTATTTGAGAATTTTTAAGATCTTTTATGAATGGCAATTACAGTAATCAACTTTATAAATTGGACAAAGATATATAAAGTATATATGTTTCACATATAAAATAAAGCTTATTTGATATACTGTTTAAACTATCTCTGCCTTTGATATCTATTTTATCTTGGGCAATATTACGCTAGTCTATGGAATGAGTTCAGAAGTGGTCTTTTTCTATTTTCCAGAATATTTTATTTAAAATTGTAAAATATAGTCCATAAAATTTTCAGAGAAATCTTTCTGAAGTACTCTGCTTTTCTTTATGGGATGAGTTTAATCAATAACTTAATATTTTTATAGTTTTAAAATTATTCAAGCTTTGGATAAACTGCATTTGCTTAGACATTTCTCCATTTTGATGACCTTTTAAATTTATTTGCACTGAAATTATCACAGTTTTCTTTTTAGCTTTCTAAACTGTTTTATCTCTGTAAGTGCCCCCTTTATAATGACTACAATTATTTATCTGTGCCTTCTGATATTTTCAATTTGTAAATTCTATCAACCATTTGTCTCTTTTGTTAGTCTTCCAAAAGAACTAACTGGTTGCTTTGTAGATTCTCTGTACCATCTCTTTATTTACCATAATTATCATCATCTGATTCATTCTTTTACTTATTACCTCCTTTCTTTTACTTTATTTGACATTGTTTTCTTAATTGGTTGCTATCTTTTTAAATTGGATTCTTGGTTCACTACTTTCTAGATGTTCTGATGCATAATAATTCCATTATCATTCATTTCAAAGTATTTTAGATTTTTTGTTAAATTATTCTTCTAGTAATGAGTTATTTATTTTATCATTTCATTTCAGTATATATGGATATTTAAAAATCTATGCATTTACATGAATTTCTGAATTAAGTTCATAGTTATGTAAGTAGCTTGCAGATACTTAATCTTCCAAATTTGTCAAAATATGTTTTATGGTCATCTATTTGACTAAATGTAATATCTACATCTATATCCATACTTATGTTTTCTGTGTAGTATTCTCTACTTAGTATGAAATTCTATATATGTCAATAGATAAGATTGTTCATTTTCTCATCACATCTTCTTATTTGTTGAATTTTATCCTACATCTTAATAATTTAGAGAGACTTTAAAACATATTTTACTCTAAAGGTGGCTTCACCTTTTCCCACTTTTTCTAGTAGTTCTCTCAGCATTTTCTTTATGCATCTTGAAGCTGTCTTATGAAGATTATGCTTATTGAGAATGTTATATCTCCTTGGTGAGTTAAAATTTTTTGTCATGTTGCAGTTAATTCTACTCTTTGTAATACTGTTTTTATCTCACATCTTATTTTATATAATATCAGTAGAGATAAGAAAATTTTTGTTTGGTCAGTTTTTCCTGATATAGCTTTTCCTCTACTTGTACTTTCAAACTTGGTATGTTCTCATGTTCTAGTTATATCTCTTATAAATTGCATATAAATGTCTAGCAGCATATAAATCAGGTAATTTTTCTTGTTCAGAGACATAGAAATTATCAGTTGTTTTATCAATAAATATTTTAATAGGAAAAATCAGAGACTTTTATCATTTTAATTATTGATATATGTTTAGAATTTTTCTAGTCGTATTTTTATTTTCTCATTCTTTCTATGCTTCTTTTTGTTCCTTCATGACCTGTTTTAAAGAAAAAAAGTGAGTTTTAAAAGTAATTTATTGAAGTGAAATTCACATATTACAAAATTAACAACTTTAAGCGAACAATTCAGTGGCTTTTCGTACATTCACAATGTTGTGCAACCACCACCTCTATATAAGATAAATGGGTTTTGTAAACATTTCTATTATTCTACTTTTTTTCTCTTGCACTTCACAATCTTCATCTATTTTACTTTCTTTTCTCAATGTATATCTTTTTGGATTCCTTTAATGGAGGGTATTTTGATAGGAAACTCAGTTGTTTTTTGTTTAATTTTTAATTTTTTTTCCTTTTTCTCCCCAAAGCCCCCCAGTACATAGCTGTATATTCTTCGTTGTGTGTCCTTCTAGTTGTGGCATGTGGGACGCTGCCTCAGCGTGGTTTGATGAGCAGTGCCATGTCCGCACCCAGGACTCGAACCAACGAAGCACTGGGCCGCCTGCAGCGGAGCACGCGAACTTAACCACTGGGCCACGGGGCCAGCCCCGGAAACTCAGTTTTTATTCATCTCTATATTCTATATTTCACCCTCATTCTTTGTTAATATTTTTTAATTTGCCATTTTATTTTTTAATATTATGGAAGTTTCGAACATACATAAAAGTAGAGAGAATGAGTATAATAAGCAATAAAAAAAAACCCATGTATCATTCACTCAACTTCATCAACAGTTTCTCATTCTTGCCTTATGTACACCTTCCAATTTTTATTTTTTCCCTATGTCCAGATTTCAAAACAGATCTCATCTTGTCATCTTGCTCTTGAATATTCAGTGTGCATCTCTAACTGATAAGCCTTATTTAATTTTTTATGTCTTTATCACACTTCCGCTCTCTGTTTTATTTGTGCCATTGATCTGTCAGAGAAAATGGCTATTTGTTTTTTGAATACCTGAAATTCTGTAATTGGTCTGATTACTTCCTTGGATTATTGTTTAAATTTTCCTCTACCCCCTAAATTTCTTGTTAACTGTTAGTTAAACACAAAGGATTGATTATAATAAGATTCTCTTTAATTTGTTTGTTTTTGGTCAAAGAACCTTCATAATGGGATTTTGTTATTACTATTTTATCTTATTATGCGGCAAATAATATCTAGTTGCCCCACGTGTTATATAACTAAGATTATTTTATGGATTCAGATAGTACCAGCCTTATGTCTCTAATATAAATTTCCTCATTAAAATTACACCTAGTGATTTAAAATCAATTGATGATTCTTGCCCAGCTCCAATATTTTATTAAGATTTCCAAAATGGCAATTTTCTAATCCTATCATTCTTTCTGCATTTAGTGACTGGGATTGTTCCCTAAAAACTTCCCTTCATGAACTCTTTGAATACTTTGAAATGGAATTCACAAAGAGAAGGCAGGTTAAATGTTAAATTTTTACTAAATTTTATGAATTTTCAGAGTAAACAATTCTTTCCCTGATAATCTTGATAACAGCTCAACACGAGGTTGGCATAAGGAAAGCCATATTGTAGAAAAGAAACCATATTGTGACTTTGAATGACCTCTGACTAACTAACCCGGCTGGACATGCACCCTCCAAGAGATCTAGCTGCTCTGTAGATTTTCTGACCCCTGCTTGGCATGTACCTCCCAGCTATAATAAAACAATAACTTTATTCTTTTGAGTTCCTTAGGAATGAGATGACACCTGAACAGAGAGTCTAAGCTGATAGCAATCACCAATGAAAACTGATCGATCTGATGTGATGACTCTCAGTCTGTAACATCAGAGGGTCAACATTCCTAACACCCTTCTCTGTTACCCCCTGGTTTATGTGATTGCTTCAAAATTCTGTGCCTAAGATGGTTCTTTGGACATTAATCAGCCATCTTCCTCTTTGCTAGCAAGCAGTAATAAAATGCCCTTGCTCTACCAGCATCTTGCCTCTTGATGATTGGCTTTTGTCTTATGGCAAGCAGATCATGCCCTTTGTGAGGTAACGATCTCACATACTGACAACTTTTTAAGTATAATTATAAATTCATATAATTGTTTATATTTGATTTGTTTTAATTTATTGCAATTATCATACTTATATTTAAATTTGTCATTGTTTTGATCATTTCAGAATTTAAAATTGCCAGTGGAAAGATCTTTGAGTTGTCTTCTAGTCCTTTATGCACTATTCCAATCTGAGTTTCATGTTTTATAGCTTTTTTTGTGCTCTGGCACAACAAATTTATCCTAGGGGAGTATGTGTGTATGTGTGTGTTTGATGTTTCCTAGCTTACCTAAAACTAATGATTTCTCCGAAGAATCTTGGTTGCCATTAGAGGTTGTTAATATTTGGACATGATAACCTAGGCTCTTGAAGTATTTATGCTACTGGATGCCATTGCTTCTATGACTTTCAGTGTACCAAGCTAGGAAATGCATATGACAGTTTAAAAGCTATACTTTTATACTTCAATTCAAATTAGGTTGATACGCTTTCTACTTAAATACTTTTATTTTTATAATTGGATCTTTTTCTTGCACTGAAATTCTTATTTTCTTGTGATGCTAACGTAACTGCATATTTACTTTTTTCTACATCACACATGTAATAACTTCAAAATAACATTATCAATATATAACTAAAAAGATTGCTGTGTACTACTTGTAAGTGCTTTTGTTCATAGAGTACATTGGATTTACAGTAAAAACAACAAAGCACTGTGTTTTAGTCACTTGAAGTAATTCATCTTTCTGTTCAGTAGTTACCAATTTAAGATAGAGTTAGCTTGCTTCAGTTTCTTTTAAAACTGTTGGTACTTTTTTTGTTGATAGTTTTGTTACTGCACAAAGTGCATGATCTGCCCTTTGGATAGATGGATAGATATATCCCAAATAACAAAATTTCTTTGGGTTCCTCAACAATTTTTAAGAGTTGAAAGTTCTGCTGGCAAGAGGGAAGATGGATGACTAATATCCAAAGGAACCATCTTAAGAGGGGCACAGAATCTTGAAGCAGAATCTTGAAGGCCAGTGGGTTATAGAGGAGGAGGTTAGGAATGTTGACCCTCTGGTGTTACAGACCAGGAGTTGCCACATCGGATCTTTCGGTTTTCATTGATGATGGCTATCAGCATAGACTCTCTGTTTGGGGGGGGTCATCACATTGCTAAAGAACTCAAAAGAGCAAAATTACCATCTTATCGCAGCTGGGAGGTATACGCACTAGCAGGAGTCATAAAATCTACAGAACACGTGGATCTCCTAGAGGGTGCAAACCCAGTTGGGTTAGTTAGTCAGAGGTCATTCAAAGTTACGACATAGTCTCTTTTCTACAATATAGCTTCCCTTATGTCAACCTTGTCTTGAGCTGGTTTCAGTTTGTTGTTACTTATTTAAATGTTTCCTTAAGAATGCAAAACACATGATTCCAAAAGTTAAAATCTTCTACAAGATGCTATCAAAAACTCTGTTCATTCTCATCTTCCATGACCACTTTAGAGCCAAGAAAAGTTTTTAAGTTCTCTTTATCTTTACAACCATTTCCAAACCATTGCTTCCTAAACTTGTGAAAAAGCTGGTTCTTTGAAGTCACATTCATTCTTTTCCCCCTATTGGTGATATCTCACTGTAATGAAGCAGAGAAAAGACTCCAGGAAAATACAAAGAACTTGTGTTCAATATGAAGATATACAGTCACTCAATTGTATTTGAAGTTTTCAAGGATTTGGAGTTTTGGAGTTTTGAAGTTTTGATGGATTTAAAACTTCGATCACTACAGATTTATCAAAGCTGTCACTATTATGTATTTTCTTAATATTTTCTTTCCATCTTTACCTATCTCCATTTCATGTCCATCACTACTACTAAGTCACATATTTAAGTCCTGCTTGTTTAATATGTTTAAATTTAATTGATGTTATATTTACTACAAAAAAATTTGTATGGGATTCGATATTTTTAGGTAAATAAATGTTTTTATTAAATGAAATGAAAAATCATCTTGGAAAAGTTTCAATATTTTCTGTTTTTTTCTTATGATTTTTAAAAATTTAATCTTCATATGTTGTCTTCTTACATATACAATGGCCAGGTCCTTTGCAATCACCATCAAATAACTGACCGTTTTGTTTATATTTGCAATGATTATAGGCAGTGTCAGATCTTTTTTAATCAAAGCCTAGAAGAGAAAAGAATGTCCATCTTAAGTGCAAATTTATTTCATATATCAATTCTATTAAAGGAAAGTTACAATGCATTTATCAAAAATATAAAGAATCATATACTTCTTTAGCAAATTTATTAATATGCAAGTAATAAATAATGTTTGTTCCATTCAAATGTTAAGGGAAGAAAATGGCAGAGTAAGGAAATACAAAGTTCTGTCGCTCCACCAGAGCAATCATAAAGCTGGCAGAAACTGTCTGACTCAACTTTCTCAGAACTCTGGAATCTAATAAAAAACGTGCAACACCAGGAGACTGTTTAATGAGGAAAAAAGCTGCTAGGTTTCGGTAAGAGAGCATTTGTTTCATTCAAAAATAATGGAAGTGGGATGCTGAAAATGTTTTCAGTCTTGATTACTCTCTATGGGTGCTCAGGCAAAATGGGAACCTTTTAAATTTATTTTAATAATATACTAGGATGAAATGGGTGCCTTACATATGTTATCCTTTTGATAGGAAAATTGGTGCTATATTTATTACAAGAGCAGCTCTCAAAACTTTGGATCAGAACTTTCAACTATTAAAAATTGTTGGGGAACCCAAAGAAATTTTGTTATTTGGGATATATCTATCCATATTTGCCATGTTAAGAATTAAAACATATATTTAAAAAAATCATTCATTTATATACAACAATAATAAATACATATACATTTTGTGTTAATATAAGAATAATTATATTTTCCAAAACCAATAAATAATGCCAATACTATCATTGTTTTATATTTTTGCAAATCTTTAATTGTCTGGCATGATAGAAAACAACTGAATTCTTATCGATGAGGTTTAGGGCAGGTCCCCCCCACAAGATGTGCCCCTCTGGTATGCGGATTATTTTGAGTTGAAGACAAAAAAGGCTCAGAAGACTCAGGAAGAACATTTGACCTTCCTCCAAACTGCCTAAAAGAATTTAACATAGAAGGCCTGTTCCAGGAATGAGCTAATGCCATAAGATAACCATAGTATAATGTAAAATAGGTGTGATAGAAACGCACCAACATGCCCACTTTTGGCCCTGCAAAAGTTGTTTGACAAACA
The DNA here is from genome assembly GCF_021613505.1 of Equus quagga. Classification (NCBI taxonomy): domain Eukaryota; kingdom Metazoa; phylum Chordata; class Mammalia; order Perissodactyla; family Equidae; genus Equus; species Equus quagga. Next base: position 48,148,228 of record NC_060267.1, read on the forward strand.
TTTGCATTTCCATCTCCATGTAAATTTTCTTCCTTCCCTCTGAAATACCAAACCACTTCCCCCAATATCCTCCTTTGCCTTCAGCTGAACATAATATTTAAGGTGGCAGCTTTGGCCAGATGACTGAGTTACTCATCTTTCCTGGGTTTCTCCCATGTATACATATTATTAAGCTTTGTTTGATTTTTCTCCTATTATTCCATCTCATGTGAATTTAATTTGTAGCCCAGAAGAAGGATCTAGAGGTAGAAGGATTATCTTCCTCCCCTACATTATCTCTGCTTCAGTGTTTAATCTTTTGTGGTATTATATGTTATGAAGCCTCAGGAAAACTTCACCACATACTCATCAAAGAACGAGATTGAAAACAGTAAATAACATTTCAATATTATTATGAAAATAGTTTCCACAATCCTCCCAAAAGTGTTTTTGTTCATTATGTAGTAAATTATTATGGTGCAGAGCTACAAAAATTGTCTATACCTAGAAAATTAGGTTACACACTAGTATAAACCAGTAGCCTATACATTAAACATTACTACTATTCATTTCTAAGGGTCAAATATTCGAAGAGTTCTATCTAAGTTGGAGTAATCAGGATGAGGTTTCATAAAAGACAATATAATTACTTAAAGATGTCAAAACTTTAATTAAGTAGAAGTGTACATAAGGAATATGGTTTTTATTAAGTATAGATAATTGACTGACTAAATGTGTTTCCCTCCTTTTCTCCATCAGTATTATTGATGCAGTTGATACTGGGAGAGAGGGGCTTTAGGAAACAAATATTGGAAACTGAATTATACGTTGCTCTATTCACCAATTGTAATTTGTAAACTGCTTCTGGTAAAAAAGAAAAGAAAAATGTTTTATCATTTAGCTAGAACAATAAGGTAGATGTTGGATAAAGACCCGAAAATGACCTCTTTTTGAGCTTTAGATTTCACAGGTATAGTCTGCTTTTTCCCTCTTTCAAGGGTCTTGACTACTTTGTTGATCAGCTAAGCTATTGATACTATATCTACTTCTATGCAGGTTATCTTTGGTAAGTTAAATAACCTAAGCTGTAGTTTACTAACATAAAAATTCTAATAACAACACAAAAGTCTTGATTGATGTGAAAACTGACTGAATAAACTTCTTATCATGCTGCTAATATAATTTTATGTTCCACAGTTTCCATTCCATTCTCCCTTCTGTTCTCCATAGTGTGGAACCATCGGTCATGGAATTTAACATCTGATTATATGCACACTAGATAGTTAATTAATATTGCTATTCTGGGACTGGTCTTTTAAAACAGCGGGATACTTACTTGTCCAAGGTAAAAGCTGAGCCAGCTAGCCAAGCCCATTTCAGATGGTTGCTGTTGTAATATAAACTGATCCAAAACTTCTCCTGATGCATAAAACATTTCATCGTTGACAGTTGTTTTTTACAAAATTCTTGATAGATTGACAATAAAAAAATTAAATCAATACTCATGGTTAATTGTCTATGTATATAGAGATTAAAACATTTTTTAACTTTATTAAACATTTTTATTTTGTCTGGAATTGTATCACTATAACAAAACATGGTCTTGGGGTTCTTTAGCCACTCACAAATAACCAATAATTTGTTTATTCATGAAACCACCATAATGGAGCCTTTATAATACTCTAGACATTGTGCTAGATACTGAGTAGTGAAAGTCAGCAAGTCGACTTGTTACCTAAGAATCTAAGAAAGGGGAAAATCAATTAAGTAAGTCTTTGCTACGAGAAGGGAAGTACAAGATGAAACGACAGTAGTTATCAGGGACTCTTATAGTATCACGTGATCAAAACAATTTTTTTTTCAGAGTATAGTGATTCTATGTAAACCAAGAAAGTAAATAGGCATTTATTAGTGTAAAGTTACACAGGGTTGGGAGGAGGAGAGTAAAATTGTGAGGAGAAAATTGAATTACACTTTAAGGAATACACAAAGGGAGCATGTTGAAAGAAATGAGTGAGGGAGTGGAAGTAATGGAAAGTTATTAGTAACTAAGGAAGCTGCAGAGATAGCCAAAAGTTCAGAAATGAATAAAACTTGCACAACTGTTATGGCTTAGGGGCTTTGAACTAGGCCCTGAGAAAGAGTTTCAAGAAAGGGAATGGCATGTTCTAATGTGTATCATATAAAGTTCCCTGTGTTGAAATAGTGACCTCAGAAGAGGGAAAGCCTCTAGAGTCCAAGAAGTATCTCCCAGAGAAACTCATTAAAATTTAAGAAACATATACTTGTTTTCCCATCTCTTTTTCAGCATTTAATTTAAGAAAACTTGAATGTGAAGTAGAACAGTGAAGTTTACAATCTGTCCAAGGAATCAAATTTCTAGAAAAAGAGTAGCAGTTTTGCCCATGCTCATGCCTGTTGTCTTCACAATGACGACATTTCCAAAGTAAAAGAAAAAATTAGAGTAAGTCTAGGTGTCTTTTAGCAGTACATTTATAAATGGAAAAACAGATGTTTAAATTGTGAAAACTAAGTGATAACTAGTACATAAATTAAATGATAAAAATGTATTAACCCACTTTAAATTGCTGTGCTGTTAACTAATTTCAATAATGCTAAGACGTAACTTATGACACTGTAATTCTAATCAGACAACTGTTAATACGTCAGCATTATCAATAACTTCCAAATTTAAGTGGATTTTTAGTGAACATGTTTCTGAATATCTAACACTGCATTATATGTGTGTAACATATTTTATTTATTTATTCATTAATTATTTTATGTGCTCTCAAATAAACACACAGATATAGTTATTTTCTATCTCCTAGAAAACACGTGATCTTGTTCCTAAATTACCTTGAGCCTTTGTTGGCAGTGGTTGAATCCACGAATTTCCTGAAATCAATCCCTTCTCATCTATTTCTTGAGTGGAAGTGAGATTTCCTGAATATGTCTCTGTTACTGAAGACCAGGTCACAAATATCCATTTGGTTTGTCATACTTAACCTGAGATAAATTTGCTATGGCACAAAACATGTTTTGTTGTGTGAACACTAATAGGAACAATACATTATCAATGACCTCCAAAAGGCACAGTATAATTGAAGAGGCATACACAAAGAAATCTAATAACAAAACAAATCTGACAGAAAAATGAACATAACACGGGTAAGAACACAGATTATAGAGCAATTGTTTCTGATCAGGAGAAATCTCAGGCAGATTTCTCAGAAGTAATCCCAATGCAAGTTTAAGTAAGACATAAATTTAACAGGCAACAAAAGGAAGAAGAGCTCTTCCAGCTGGATGAGACCAGCAGCAAGAATGGGCCTAAGGATGAAGTCATAAAAGTTCAGGACAAAGGTGTGGTTAGCAATTGGAGGTGACTCTTAAAATGACCTCTAGCACAGAGACAATGCCAAGAATATAACTAATTCGTGCTTAGGAAATTAAATTAAAAATAAAAAGAAATGATCTTAGAGATTCCTTTCTATGAACAGTGAACAAGCTGACTTGTTTTCCGTCAGAGAGACTTACACTCTGTGGCTGAGATTCCAACAGACACAAGGAGCGCCAAGCAGAACATCCACAGAACCACTGCAGTTAATTTCCATGAAGACGATGGGGCAGAACAGCCTATTAGAAAAAGATTAGTAAATTTGTTCAGCATTAGCTTTTATATGTTTATTCACAGCTTTGGAGTGCTTATTAATTAAACTACAAAGAAATGTCTAGGCCTTACATGGCTATATGATTTTGCACATCTGCCAATTCACTATGTAAAACTATTCTGGAGTTAATGGTCTTAATATTAGTTTAATAGTAAATGCAAGAAAGAAATATTTATTCTTTTTCAAATAGAAAAGAATAAATAATTATAAGCAATAATTTTATAATGTTTGAAAATTTGAGAAAAGATAGAGATGATAATCCAATCACTAATCGTTTCACTCAGAAGCCAGACTATCAACATTTTGCTTTCTTACTTTTAATATGTCTATTTTTCCTACTTAAAACCGTTTTTGTTTTTTGTGTGTGTGAGGAAGATTGTCACTGAGCTAACATCAGTGTCAATCCTCCTCTATTTTTTGTATGTGGGATGCTGCCACAGCATGGCTTGATGAGCAGCGTGTAGGTCTGCGCCTGGGATCCAAACCTGTGAACCCCCGGCTGAAGAAGTGGAGCACATGAACTTAACGATTATGCAACCCAGCTGGCCCCCTTAAAACTGCTTTTCCTCCTTTAATAGTTCATTATATTTTTTAAAAATGTGTGTAAATTGACTATATAATATTCACTGTCATGAATATATCATAATTTATTTGACTTCTCTTTTCAGACACTGAGGTAATTTCCATTTTTTCACATGATAAAATGTTGCATTATAGTTTGTCATCAAGTCTGTTACAATCAAGTTTGAAATTTTATAGGCAAACATTGTTGACACTATGGTTTTACTTTACATTTTCTTCAGTGCTTTTCTTTAGTGAACATTTTAACTATTTTTATTTCTTCTATGACTAATCTGCTGATATATTTTTGCCTGTTGGGGGTTTTAGTGCTGTAAATATTTTATTTAATGAGCCTATCATATATTTAATATATCAACTCCTTAGCTGACTGCTTGTATTTTTTCCATTTGCTTGTTTTTGTTCTTAAAATTTTACTAGGGAAATTTTAAGTATTTTTAGAACAGTAGTCTACCAGTATTTTCTATTATGTATCTGATTGTGCTTACATTTACAAATTCCTTCCCCATTTCTCAGTACATTGCTTAGTCCTTTCACTTAACCTACCTAACTTCTTCCACTTATTTTAGAAGGCATTTCACATCTCTCTGACTTAAAAATAATTCACAAGACAAGAAAATGAACAAGCAAACAGCCACCCTTTCTCCTTTCATTCTTCTCTAGCTATCAAACTCTCTCCCATACTTCTCTCTTGAAATTTTTGAAAGAACAGTTTCATTGACTCTGATCTTTACCTCCCTTTGCTTCCTTCATCATCTCCATTTTGAACTCTGCTTCTGTCACTAGTTAAATTGCTCTCAAGAATGCCACTAATGATCTTGTTAGTGACACATCTATTATGATCTTGCTGGCTTATGGATACAATTTGACATTGTTGATCTTCCCCTACTTGAAATCTCTGCTTTTGTATTCTTATTCTTTTACTCTTCAGATTCTCAGATGAGAATCAATGGAAAACCATGGACAGGTGATGGGTTTTCATATTCTTTGTTTGTTTTGCTCTACTCATTCAGCCTACACAAAGATTTAAGTAAATTTTTTGGAGACCCATTTATTAGTGTGTGAGTGTTCCCTTCTTCCCCATCCTAATCCAAACCATAACATATTTTTTCCCCTTTTCAGGTGGCATTATTGTCCTATATTTTAAGAAAATGTATTTCTTTGTCAGTCTGATTTCCAGGTTCTCTGTGACATAGAATTAAAATAGGTGACATAGAAAAAAATTTTGAGAAGAATGAAAAGTGTATACACACATATAAAATAAACTGTTAAAATGGGTGTGTGTGTGTGTGTGTGTGTGTGCATGGGAGAGTGTGATTGAGACATAAAAGTTATAGAATTTGGGTGTTAGTCATAGTGTTTGGTTAGTGGGCTTTGGCATTTGAGAGGTTCAAGAGAATCCAGTTCTGTAAAAGAATTGAGTAAATGGAAGCAATAACTTTTGAGAAGGATTGATGTCACTTATGAGTAAAATTTTTGGGAAAGTTCTTGAAAAATGAAAAAATACATGTTCCTTCTATTTGTTTTTGTTTTCTCAGCTGTGTTCCTGGCATGTTTCGTAATGCAGAGACAAGAATGGCCAGGAAAAGCAGAGGATGTAGTGTGGGCAGGATTTATTTGGAATCTATTTCAGAGGGCCACATAGGCCTCCATTACTCACTAGATTAAAATCATCAGATATAATGATGGTTTCATGGTTTCACTGAGACTGCCTAAAACTTAGACATATGGTATAAAGTACAGAAGAGAGGATTGCATGAGATACAAGCAACTATTTATATTGTTATATAACCACAAAGTCAAAAAATAACAAAGAAACCAAGTATAAGTAGGAATTGAAATTTAGAGAGAACTCATAATTCAAGTTGGAATGTTTTAGATGCAGTAACAGACGTTTTTGGCATTGTGTGAGTACCTAAAAAGAAAACTCTTAAAAATTTCCCGGGGCGGACTCCATGGCATAGTGGTTAAGTTCAGGGTACTCCGCTTCAGTGGCCCAGGTTCATGGGTTTGGATCCCAGGTATAGACCTACGCCACTCATCAGCCATGCTGTGGCGATGACGCATGTATAAATTGGAGGAAGATTGGCAACAGATGTTAGCTCAGGGCTAATCTTCTTCAGCAAAAAATTTTCTCAGGAAATGGCTAGTTGTAACCCAATGATATTCTAACTCCACAGATTTTCTTTTTCTTAAGAAATTAGAATTTTGGGGGGTGGTGTCTCAGAGCAGTGCCTCATGTGTTCTGAATTTCTCAAGCTGCTTCCATGTTCCACTGGCAGAGAATGGATACATCAGGATAATTCTGCTATACTTGGATTTGCAATCAGAACCATATGTCAAGGTTATTCCAACCAGACTATAGACATTTGTAGGAAGCATTCTTCCATGAAGAAGATTGGAATATTTAGACATGTGATTTCCACTTAGAATCAAATATGTAAAGGAACTTCTGATTAAACATGGCATATTGAACATATGAGTTCATCTCTGATTCATCATGACATCCCTTTAAAATAATAGAAATAAAATAAAATGGTATAAAGAAAAAAGATGAAAGAATGGGACAGGAGATAAGAGCAGAATAGTTACAATAGACGTTTTGCTTAAACTTTAACAAATCCCTAGTGAATATTAGTTATTATGATGGGCAGAATAAGAAAAATGAAACCCTGGTATCTAAAGATTAGAACCAAAGTCAAGTTGAGGTTTATTATACTGAGGAAGGGTAAGGGTTAAGGTGTCTCTGCATTTTCCCATCCCTCCTCCAAGCCATAAAGAGATTATCATTCTTCTACCTCTCAGTAACTAGTAGTGGAGGAAAATAGTTATTCTCTTGAAAAAAGTGAACAGACATTCAGGAGACACAGACACTCACACATAGGAAATTCTGATTTTTTTTTATATTATCCTGTAACATGTTCTCATAATTTTCATAGTCATACTTACAATTTACTTATTCATTATGTTTTTGTTGCTTTCTTTCTCTTCCCTCTGGAAGAGTCTCTTCATGGGTTCAGAGATATAATTTTTCACTATTGGATCCAAAACAGCTAGGAGAATATGTAGCACAAAGTAAGCAGTCAATAAATATTTGTTGAGTGAATGCATAAATTGATGAATTTATGATAAAGCATGATATGGGGGAACATTTTTTGAGAAATTCAGCAGCATGAGAGAAAAAAACTAAAATTACTGAAACTTGGTGATTTACCCAGAAGTGATATTAATTCATATATATTTGAATCAATTTTTGAGGTCAATAGAGACACAAAGAATACCATGTATCCAGGTAGCTTCCAAAATGATAGATAATTAATAACTTAGAAAATAGAAGTCAGAAAAAATAGATACTATGTAGCGAACAGGAAAGAAAATTGAAAACTATAATCAATATCATCAGAGAGAAACAGCCACACAAGCTGGAAGAATGAATTTTTGTAGAAGCCAAGTCAAGTGAGATAAAGTTTGAATATTGAGCACTGGAGATTTAGCAATATGGGGATCATTGACAACTCTGCTGAAAATAATTTTGTTTAGAGTTCTTATATCTTCTCTAACCCTCACAATAATGCTTTTGAATATTTATTATTATTTGCATAGTAAACAAAAGAAAAGAGAGACAAAATGAAAACATAGTAATCTGAAATTGAGAAAATTTCCTACAGCTAAATGGATAATGTGCTTGACTAGCTTATTCTATAAAGAGGAAATTCAAATAGCTAAAAAGGAAAGGATTATTTTTCCTTTATATAGAAATGATAGAATTATACTTAAAGTATAAGTTTTCACCTACGAAAGATTAGAAATTTTCCTACACTGTACCTTTGAAAGCATAACAAATTATACACTACCTGTGTGTTTATAAATTACTGCCAATGTTGAAAATGAAACTTAATATTTGTCAAGCCAATAAACTATTTAAAATCGTTGAACTGGACTAGCCCGGTGGCTTAGTGGTTAAGTTTGTGCACTCTACAGTGGCCTGGGGATTGAGGGTTCGGATCCTGGGCATAGACCTAAAAGCCGCTCATCAAGCCATGCTGTGGTGACATCCCACATACAAAATAGAGGGAGATTGGCACAGATGTCAGCTTAGGACCAATCTTCCTCACCAAAAATAAATAAATAAATAAATAAATAAATAACATCTTTGATGAGTAATTGCACTTCTAGAAGTCTAGATAGGAAAAAAACAGAAATAAGAACAAAGTATCAAGTTTGAAAATTTTCAAAATGATACGTTTATTTAAAATTCTGAAGGTTTAGAAATCTAAAAGGACACGTATTCAATAGTTTAAAATATTTGATAAGCTATAATAGATAAATTTTATAGATATTATGTATTAAAATTGTGATTGAAATAATGTATAAAACATGGGTAAAACTCATGATAAAAAATCTTAACTTTTGTCTTAATTATGTGCATACTTCTTGACCCCAAATTTTTGTACAAATTAATTCCAAAAAGATAATGATATAAGTGTTATAGTTACTTACAAGGATTTCTTAAATTATGATTTACAATAATAAAATTATAATAATCATAGTAATAAGCAGAAGGAAGACAAAACCTAAAACTCTACACATCAAAAAATGCTACATAATTGAATGTAAGCACAATGTCTTCAGAAAATATTGATAATCATATTATGAAAAATACTTATTGTTTTGAAAAACAACCGCCATACAAATAAACTATGGATGCATATAATTCTGAATTTATATATATAATAGATAACATTCTAATTTCAAAAATGCTTTCATAAATATAAATCTATATTTTTATTAAATATCCATAAAAAAGAGCTTTAGAAAAAATATGAAATACATTTACAGTAAGAAAAATTTTATTTTTGAAATGCATATGAAGGTCATATGTTTTACATATATAACCTTATATCTGTATGAAAATGACTGAAAAAATGCATCCAAATATGAATAAATTTCGTTTAGTTAGACTTATTGATTAATTTAATTTTTAACTTTACTCTTCCTAAGCTTTTCAACTTTTTAATATCAATCATGTTACTCTTTAAAAATCGAAGAAATATACCTTTAAAACTACATTCTCTTAAGATGTCATAGATGCAGGAAACCTCAACAAAAGACTAGCAAGCCAAATTCAACAATATAGTAAAAAGATCATACATGATGACCACGTGGGGTTTATTTTGTATACTCACTATACAAAGTGAGTATAGAGGGAACGTAATTCAACATAATAAAGGTCATATATGACAAGGCCATAGCTAACATCATGCTCAACAGTGAAAAGCTGAAAGTTTTTCCTCTAAGATCAGGAACAAGACAAAGTTACTCACTCTTGCAACTTTTATTCAAAATGCTATTGGAAGTCCTAAACAGATCAATTAAGCAAGAAAAAGAAATAAAAGACATCCAAATTGGAAAGAAAGAAGTAAAACTGTCACTATTTGCAGATGACATGATATTATAAGGTAGAAAATCCTAAAGACTCCACCAAAAAATTGTTAGAATTAATCAATGAATTCAGCACAGTTGTAGGATGCAAAATCAATATACAAAACTTGTTGCATTTCTATACACTAATAATGAATTATCAGAAAGAGAAATTAAGAAAAGAACTCCATTTATATCAAAAAGAATAAAATATCTGGAAATAAATTTAACAAAGGAGGTAAAAGAACTATTCACTGAACACTATAAAACATTGATGAAATAATTGAACAAGATACAAATAAAGAGAAAACTAATCTGTTCTCATGGATTGGAAGAATTAATATTGTTGAAATGTCCGTACTACCCAAAGCAATCTACAGATTCAATGCAATCCCAATAAAAATTCAAAACTCACTTTTCACAGAAATAGAACAAAAAAATTTAAAGTTTTATGGAACCCACAAAAGACCCCAAAGAACCAAAGCAATCTTGAGAGACAAAAACAAAGCTGGAGCATCACACTTCTTGATTTTAAACTATATTGCAAAGCTATAATAATCAAAACAGTGTGGTATTAGCATAAAAACAGACACATAGATCAATGGAATGGAATAGAGATATTCCATTACAATTTACTTAGAAATATTCTGAATAGAAATAAATCCACGCACATATGGTCAATTAATTTAAGACTAGGCAAGAGGTCTGAACTGAAATAAACAAGGGAGATGGAGAGAAAGAAGAAATTATTTTTTTAAAGAGGTTGGGAAATATTTATTTTCTTCAAACAAGATCATAGATAACAAAGAAACAAAAAAGGTCTCAGACTTTGGATTGTGCAGTAAGACTGCGATAGCAACTTGTTGGGTGGACGGGTGGAGTAGGCTATGCATCACCTAAGACAGTCTCAGAAAAGATGGGCTGCAAGAGACTGCCCCACGCTGCCCTTGGGATGGTGTACCTGGGCAGCAAGAGGGGGCTGCAGAACTGTCATGAGGCAGCTGGAAGAGGGCAAGGTTAATGAGGATGCTGGGCTGTACTGTTTCTATGAAGAGTGACATGGAAACCACAGATGGCCAAGAATATTCAATGGGGAAAGGACTGTCTCTTCAATAAATAGTGTTGGACAAACTGGACAGCTGCATGCAAAAGAATGAAACTGTACGCTATCTTAAACTGTACACAAAAATTGACTCAAAACAGATTAAAGACTTGAAGATAAGCCCTGAAACCATAAAATCCCCAGAAGAAAACACACATAGTAAGCTCCTTGACATCAGTTTTGGTGATAATTCTTTGGGTATGACACTAAAAGCAAAGGCAACAAAAGCGAAAATAAGTGGGACTACATCAAACTAAAAAGCTTCCACACATCTTAGGAAACCATCAACAAAATAAAAATGCAAATTACTGGAAGAGAGAAAATATTTGCAAACCAAATATCTGATAAGGAGTTAATATCCAGAAGATGTAAAAAACTCATACAATTTAATAGCAAAAAAACAAACAATCCTATTAAAAATGGGCAGAGGATGAATATATAGTGAAGTGAAGATATACAGATGGCCAACAGGTACATGAAAAGGTGCTCAACATCACTAGTCATCAGGAAAATGTAAATCCAGACCACAATGAGATGTCACCTGGTACCAGTTAAAATGGCTATTATCAAAAAGACAAGAAATAATAAGTGTTGGTGAGGATGTGGAGAAAAGGAAACCCTTGTGCACTGCTGGTGGGAATGTAAGTTGGTGAAGCCACTAGGGAATTTTTCAATAAATTAAAAAAAGAACTACCATATTATCCAATAATTCCACTTCTGAGTATTTATCTGCAGAAAATGAAAACACTAGCTTGAAAAGATATATTCACCCCCATATTCATTGCAGCATTATTTGAAATAGCCAAGATATGGAAACAAACTAAATGTCCACTGATGGGTGAATGGACAAAGAAAATGTAGTGTGTATATATACATATATGGAATATTATTTATGAAGGAAATCTTGCCAATTGTGACAACATGGGTAGAACTTGAGGGCATTATGCTAAGTGAAATAAGTCATCAGACAGAGAAAGACAAATACTGTATGATCTCACTTATATGTGGAATCTAAAAAAACCCGAAAAACAGAAAACAAGCTCAGAGAACAGATTGGTGGTTGCCAGAGGCAGGGGTAGGGAGTGGGTGAAATGCATGCAGGGAGTCAAAAGTTACAAATTTCCAGTTGTAAAGTAAGTCAGAAGGAAAGGAAAAAGAGATTGGTGTATGGGAAGTTTAAACTTTGAGAGAAGTCTGTCTTCCTGCCCAGAAAACTATAGGAAGAAGGACTTCCGGAACTGGAGAGGATAGAGAAAATCTCAGAGAGGAGAAAGTTGGAGAATTAATTTTGTATATAAGCTGATACAAACTCAGGGTTCACCTACTAGCTGCACAAGTGTGGAACAAACCCATGACAGCATAGCAAAGGCTTTGAGAACTGAACGTGATCTCTACCACTGTCTAAAGTCTCACAATAACAACGAAGTGGTTATTGAGCAAGGCAGACTCCAAGCAACATAATGAAGGTTTTGAAACTGAACTGACATGGTAGCACCAACCACAGACGACAAAGGGCACAAGGAAATTTGGGGGCATGAGGGATGTGTGCATCATTTTAATGGTGATTTCATGGATACATACATATGTCAGAACACATCCAATTGTACCCTTTAAAGGTGTTCTCTTCCGTATACATATCAATTATACATAAATAAAGCTGAAAAATTCAAATGTTTTTTAATTTGCTAGCAACAAAAATTTAGCAAATGAAAGTGGATAAAGAAGACCATTTTCTATAACATCAAAAACTATCAAATGCCTAAGAAAAAATTTAACAAAAAGTTTTGCAAGACATTTCTGCTGAAATTGACAAAGCTTTTCTATAAGAAAATACAGGCAATATAAATAAAAAGACAGATAATCCTTGTGCATGAATTGGAAGAATCAGCATTGTTAAGGTGTCAGTTCTCTTTTAATTGACAGATTCTATGCAATGTCAATCAAAACCTCATCCGTGTGTGTATGTGAAGTGATAAGATTATACAAACACATACACACACACACCCCACTTAGAATATCCAAGGCAACTAGGCAATTATTAAGGACAAGAATAAAGTCAGATATCAAGATTTAGTATAAAGCTACACTATTTAAGACAGAATAGTGTTGTGCAAAGATAGATCACTGAACCAGAACAGAAAGACCAGAATTAGACTGCCATATACATTGCCTGGTTTATGACAAAGGCATCATTGTAATTTAGTAGGCAAATGACTTTTCAATAAATAGCTCTTGACAGAAATAAAGTAATTTTGATCTCTGCTGTAGATAAAACAAAATTAACTTGAAAATAATCTCTTCCAGAAGAAAAAATATAGTATCTTCCTGATCTTATAGACAGAAAAATATTTCTTGATCGAGACAAAAAAATGAGTAATACATAATGAAAAGATTAATTAATAAGAATTAATTAAAATTGTTTTCTACTTATAGAAAGGTTCCATTCTGTTCATGACACATTAAAAATCAGTTATTGAATAAAAGAAGATATTTGCAATCTATATATCTAACAAACTGTATCCAGAATATATATATTTAAAAAAAAACAATGAATAATGACCAAAAACTTAACAGACATTACATAGAAGAGGATATCCAAACAAACAAAAAGTTACCAGCACCATTAATCATAAGAGAAATGCAATTTATGCTACAATTGTGTATAAATACATAATACAGTCCAGCATATGTAAAATCAGAAAGATTGACAACATGAAGTGTTGGCAAGGATGTAAAGCAAAAGAAAGTTGCATAAAACTATTGATAAAATTATTGATTTTTCCTAGCACCTTGGAAAACTGTTTGGTATTGTGTAGTAGAACAAAATATATGCCCACAACATGACTTAGAAATTTAATTCCTGAATATATGCAAGGGAAATGAGAACACATGTTCACAAGAAGTGATGTACAAGAAATACAAAATTGTTTAGAGAAGTTTTATTCACAGCATTAAAAAAATAAGAAGTAACCAAAATGACCATCACTAGTAAAAGAATAGAATTGACAAGGAAATAGTTGTATAATCATGTAATGAGTTATACCTAGTAATGAGAAAAATCTCACGGACATAATGCTGAGTGGAAGAATCCAGACACAAAGAGTATGTACTCTATGATTCCATCTTTATGTCCAAGAACAGACAAAAATATTTTACAGAGTTTGATATTAGAATAGTGATTATCTTAGGGGTGAAGAATAATTATTGAGAGCTAAGGGGCATGAAGAAGGCTTTGTTAGTGCTAGAAATGGTCTACGTCTCAAATCAGGGAGTAATTGCATGGCAATTTACATAGACAAAAATTTCAAGTGTGCACTTATGACTTGTGCATTTTAGATTTGTCATCTTTCATATCAAAAAAGAGGAAAGCTGTAAGAGAAAAAGAGTTTCTAGTCTGGACATACTTGAATTGACTTCTCAGCTATCATAATTAGAGTAAAAAACTGTTTTATAAATAGAAAAATAGCAAACATCATGTTATTTAGGACCACGCAGATGTTGCAAGATTATATGTTGGAAGTACAAACTTACACTTACTGTTTGTGTTGTATGTGTTTTCCACAGTACTTCCATACCCCTCTCTACCTCCAACATGCAGACATTGACTCAGCTGGATTCTTCAGTGTTAATTTTCTAATTTCATAGCAAAAAACAGAAAATGAGGAAAGAGGGAAATGATGGAAAGAGGGAATGAGGAATATAAGTCAGGTTGAGGAGTGGGAATATTAAGAAAAAGAAGTCAGAAAGGCCTCAGTTAAATATGACTAATGGGAAGGGAGAGGCCAAGCTGCGAGAAAACCTTTGCCTTGAGTCACCACTTTTCTGTGCTTAGCCAGTATCTGTTATCACAAATGCCTGGAAGTGATACAGTTGCTGAAGGAGCAGCTGGAGCCTTTACAAGAGTACTACTCAGTCTCTAATTGGGTGAGCAAAAGGTTTTCCTTTCTTGGGGGCAGGGAGGCAGCTTCTGTTGGAGATTTCCTCCTGAGTGTAGACACTATCATCCTATTTTAAACTTTTTGGATCCCCATTCTCCTTGCAACTGTAATATATGCTCATAAGATCTAGAAAGGAATGGATCCCTGGACACCTGGTAGGGTAATGATGTTACATGAGTCTATCTATACTTTGGTGTGGTGAAATAAAAGAACTTCTCTGGTTCGATTACAGAAAAAATCTCTGTAGCAAAAGAAGTTGACTCAAGAAAAGAGAGTGGGGAGATGGGAAAGGTTGGACAGAAAATTGGTGATTTTCATTATAAGTTCTTTGGTACCAAGAGGTTTATTTTACATTTAAGGTACATTACTTTGAAAATAAATAGAAAGTAGAGACAAAACTTTACATACATGTAGGAAGCATAAGGGACAAATTCTCTTAGAGTTCAAGCATTTTTAAGTATTATTTTCTAATCCGCGTCTTTCAACATATAGCTTAAGTGCATCTTTCCTAAATCGACCTTCATTTAGGAGTGAGAACTGTTCTGCCCTGCAGTCCTAGTGGACTTATATCTTGAAAAATAAATGAAAATAAATTTACCCATGCTTGACTCTATGAATGCTGTAATCCAATTTTTATTCTCCGTTTTAATCGTTTTAGGTGAAATATAATACTAGAAATAAAATGGGGATGTCAATCCAAGTTTCTTAAGTTACATATGTAACAGTCAAAAGAGAATTACACAATAGTCAACTCATGACTTTTAGGAAATGGATTTTCAGGACTGACTAGAAAAAAAAGATCTTCAAATGCACAAGTAAATAACTCTTTTGCTGATGGATAAGATTAAGACAAGAAGCATCAGGGAAAAAAAGAAAAAATATATAAATTCATTAAATTTATGTGACTAGAGAATGGATTACATTCCCCTGAGAAAATTTAGAAGCAATTAGTGTGTAAATCACATATTTCCAAGTATTGGTCAAAGGTTTGCAACTGTTAGAATTTAGGACTACTGAGAGTGACCATCAAATTTGTTCTCCTCTGTGATTGGATAGTTAAAGTAAACTGTCTTTCTCTGTTACTTCACTTCTGATGCCAAATTTTCCCACTCCAAAGAATTCTCCAGTTTTTGATGGACATTGATTGGGTGTCCTATAATTTATTTCAGTTTTGACACTAACTGCCCAGAGTTAGCGTGGACCCCACAGGTTAAGGGCTTAGGACCACAAGACTGCTCCCCCCAACCTCAGATGCCAATTACAATCCTCAATTTACTTATAACTTCTGTTTGATTTGGCTACAGATTGCAGGTTCCACAACCTCCTTCTCAGGTTCAATAATTTGCTAGAATGGCTCACAGAACCCAGGGAAACAGGTTACTTATTATTACCAGTATATTATGAAGGATACATGTCAAGAAGAGCTGAAGGGAAGAGATACACAGGGCAAGGTATGTGGCAAGGGGCACATAGCTTCCATGCTCATTGTGGGTATGTGCACCACCCTCTCAGCACGTGGATATTGTGCACCAACCTGGGAGCTCTCTGAATCCCTTGGTTTAGGGTTTTTATGAAGCTTCCATTATGGTAGGCATGATTGATTAAATTGTTAGCCATTGGCAATTGAATTCAATCTCCAGCCCTTTTCCCCTCCCTATTGGTCTGGGGGTGGGGTTGAAAGTTCCAACCCTCTAATTACATGGTTGATTCCTCTGGCAATCAGCTCTTCTTCTCCAAAAGTCACCTAATTAGCATTAATTCAGACAAGGTTGAAAAGGGCTTATTATGAATAACAAAGATACTCTTTTCACTCCTATTTATGTAATTTCCTATCACTCAGAAAATTACAAGGGTCTTAAGAACTCCATATCAAGAACTATGGAGGAAGACCAAATATATATTTCTTATTATGTCACAATATCACAGATAATACATATGAGCAAACTGTTGTATGCATTTTCAGAGCTAAATAGAATGTCCATATCTTCATTCAGAAAGAGCTAGACAAAAACCATTAACATTATTTTTCATTTCAGAAAAGTGAGGACGATACTTCTTAATTTAGTAGGTCATAGGAAGTACTGAAACAAAGTTGATGCATGTTATTTGTTGTCACTCTTTATTTTAATGTGTTGAGGTAATTGGCAAGAAAAGAGGCGTGGTGAAAAAATAAATGTTATATACACTCTATCTGGCATCTTGATTTTTATCCCTATTATGTCAGTCTTTGAAGCATTGTATGCCACTTTTTAATGAGTATTTCAGGGTACAGGAAATTAATCTCTTCCTCAAACGTAATTAGCCATTTAATATCCGAATGAGGAATCAGATCAAAGTATTTGTTACATACTTAGTTTGTTTCCTACATCAAGCTGCCTGCCAAAGGAAAATGTGTAAAATCAGGATTAAGCACACACTAAATTGTCCTTGCTTTCCATCTGAAGCGTAATGGAATTCTAAGGAGCACAGAGAACCCAGCTCTCTTAAACTATTTTCATTGTTAGCAAAGAACTAACAGTTGCCTGTGTTCTCAATCCACTTTCTGTACAAACACAGCAGCTAGATCCTGAGTGAAATATAAACCATAATTAATAGTATTGGAATTTTCAAGATTTTTTGCTAATATTTACTCAGACAAAAACCACTTGCTATTTGTTCATTCTATCAATAAATATTAATTTAGAATCTACTACACACACCACAGTATGATATGCTCAGGGGATACTACTGTGAACAAGTCAGACACAGTCCTTTACACCATGTTATAAAGGATAAGGTAAAGGGTAAGACAATAAAATTACCAATAATTTATTAACTATAATAAGTTATTCCTGTGGAAAGCATTAAAAGAATTATAGTATGCTAAAAAGAACATGTCACAGACAATGGGATGGTAGTGCTTAGGAGAAAGTCTTTTTCTGAAGAGACCTATAAACTGAGCTCTTAGCAGCAAATAGGAGTTAACTAGAGGGGGAAGTAAATGGGAAAAGCTTAGTAGGCAAAGGAAATAGCATTTGCACATTTCCTGAGCCAGTAAAGATCCTTGTGTATTGGTGGAACTGGTTTTTGTGTGTGTGTGTGTGTGAGGAAGATTGTCCCTTAGCTAACATCCATGCCAATCTTCTTCTGTTTTGTATGTGGGACACTGCCACAGTATGGCTTGATGAGCAGTGCGTAGGTCGGTGCCTGGGATACTAACCTACGAACCCCAGGCAAACAAAGTGGAGCACGCAAACTTAATTACTACACCACTGGGTCAGCCCCTGGAATTTTTTTTAAGTCTTAAATTAATTAAGAAAATAAATTTGTGCACCCATAATTAGGCAGGTCAGTGGTGGAATTCAGAGAGTGTTTTTATTTTCCCCCCAAAGGTTGATAGATTTTTAAAAAATAGCTTCAAGTCTGGTAATACACTATGATAGTGATGATATCTTATTCACTTTTGTCTCCTTAGTGCTCAAGAGTCATAGCATGTGGTAAGGACTCAAGTTGTTTGACAAATGAATGGTGCTGAAATTGCTGAAGTGAGTTATGAAAGAAGTACTACATGATCATGAGAAGAGTGAGGGACAATTTCAAGAAAAATTCAGGAAAGAAAGGATTCATATAGTAATTGGATTTTGAGCTGGATCCCACAGAATATGAAAGACTTAAGTAGTTAACAGCAGGAGCAAAGGAAAACAATTAGGAAATCAAGGGCTGTGAGCAACTACAGGCAGATAATCAGAGTTCATCGTAATATTTGGGGTATATAAGCCTTTTATGCATTTACATTGGTCTCATTACAGTTTTCTATATTAGAGTTTTGTTTATCATAATTTAACCAAGTGAATTTGGTTTCTCACTTAGAATTCAGAAGTACCATAAATACCACTCACTCTTAAGCCCCTTGGAAAAGCTGCACAAAATGATTTATAAGTTACAGAATGAAGAATAGGAAATTAAAATGAATGTGAAAAGTGTTTATACATGTCAATCTGTTAATTATAATATTAATTGTGCTATCCGATACATAAGCATTACCCTTAAGTTATCCCGGACACATACTGATACCCAGGAGTTAGTTTTATATTATTTTTCAGAATCCACCACATACCTGCCATGACAAATGATGTTCCAAGATGCATACAGGGTACAGTATGAGTGCATGAGAGAGAATAGTGGTGCTGGATCATGAATTTGAGCTGAAGTCAAGGAATTCAAAAGGTGTGGGTGGAAAAATTTAAGAAAAGATAAGAAAGAAAAACAAAATTTATAAATGATGTTTATTAAATATCTATTTGTGAGCCATGTATAATAGTATGTTCAAGAAGTAGAAAACATACCTGCTTCTAAAATGTTCAGGATCACACCATACAGGAATTTCCTTTTATTCTTAACAACTACAAAGATGAGACAGAATTGTTTCAGTTTGCTTTGTTTTTTTTTTAATCCATGAAAATTAACGTTATCTTGGAAAACTACATTCAAATATTCGAACAAAAGATAGGCAAACAAAAATTAATTTCGTTCTAAAATTACATTTTCTTCTTTCGATAATAGTTAACATTATTGAGTATGCCAATACAATTATGTGCACTTTGCTTAAACTAATTCATTTATTCTTCAAACAATTCTATAAGGAAGATGCTATTAATGTCCTCATTTCTCTAATTGGGAAATTGAGATGAGAATCCAGAAAAGATAATTACCTTGTCCAGAGTTTACAGATTATAGATCCAAGGTATCTTATTCCGGAGAATACCCTCTAAGTGACATATTATACTGTCTTTTATCTAGACTCCTTTCCCTGTGCACACACATCCTGTACATTTATATTTCTTTCCACTGCACGTAGTAGCTGATGTCTTCATCTTCAAAGTAAATTTCTAGAGATGAGATTGCTGACTCAAGGAGTATATGCATATGTAGTTCTGCGTGTGTTGGATGTCTGTGTTGATACCTATATCTACATCTTTATCTATGCCTATACCTATACTTCTATCTCTACATCTATACTATACATAGAGAGAGAGAGAGAGAGAAGAGAGGAAGAAAGGAAGCGAGAAAGAGAAATTCCCGAATTCCCTCCATGGGAATGTAGTGTTTAGCATTCTCACCAGAAATATAAGAAACTGTTTCTTTTCCCTCAGCTTCATCAAGCTTTTGAATTTTTGCCTATTTGATAGATGAGGAATGGAATCTCATTGTAAATTTAGTTTGCAGTTCTCTCATGATGATTGCAGTTGATTTTCTTGATTTAAGGGCCATTTTTAAGTCTATTTGTGTGAATTAACTGTTCACAGGTTTTTGCTCATTTTTTTCTAGAGGACTTTAGTCTTTTTTTCTCAATTTTTAAACACTCTTTGTTTATTAAGGATTTTTGTCCTTTATCTGTAATGTATATTGTAAATATTTTTCCAAGTTTTTCATGTGTCTTTTGACTTTGCTTTTGGTGGGTTTTGCTATGCAAATTAAAATAAATTTAGATAGCCATATTTTCCAAGCTTTACATTTATTCCACATAAATTTTTAGGATAAAAAGAAAGCCCTTTGCCCAAATCATAGAGAAATACATCCAGTTTTCTTCTAGTATTTCTATAGCTTCATTTTATATATTTAGATGATCTATGATCCCCTTGAGATTTATTCCTATACATAGTTTGAGTTATATATTTAATTTTAACCTTTTACAAATGACTACCCGGTCAAAATAACAACATCTATTTAAAAGCCCATGATTTGAGAACACCACTTTTATCATAATCTTAATTTCTACATATAGTTGAGACAATTTCTGGCCTTTTTCTTCCTTTCCTTTGGCCCATCAATTTGTGTGTCATTATGAACGGTACTGTTTTAACGGGAGGCATGTTTTATTAATTAGTAGGTCTAGTACTTCGTTGTAGGTCTACTTTTGCAGTCTACACATTCTATGTGTTTATTTTTCCATATGAACTTCAGTGTCAACTTGCCCAGATCCATCAGCCATTGGATTTTTATTGGGATCACTTTAAATTCATAAATTAATAAAAAGTCCTAACCAAATCTATTTTTTGTCTTTCAGGAAGGATTTACATTTCTTTCACATATATTTTGAATAGTCCTTGTTAAGTTTATTCCCAAACATTTCATCTTATTTTTTTATTGTTGTAAATAGGGTCATCCATTTTGTCTAACTGGTTTTATTTGTGTAAATAAATAGTATTTACTTTTGCATGTTAATTTTAAAAGCTGCTAAGTTACTGAATTTCTTATTATTAGTTAGGTTTTTCATGGATTCTGTCATATTATTTAGGTATATTATCATGCCATATGCAAATACAAAATTAGTATTTTTCCATTTTTTCTTACTATTCATGTTTTTTCTACTCAACTTACATTGGCTAACACCACCAAAACAATGTTAATAAGGACACCTATACCATTTTTCTGACACTAATGGAATATCTCAAGGATATTTCTGAAAAATAAAGTTCTGCCTTTAGAATACTCACACACACCCACATACATATACATATATACATGCACACACGTAAGTATATGTATGTACTTTATCCGTTTAAGGAAGTATCCATGCATTTTTACATTTTTCAAGAGTTTTATATATTCAATTTTTGTGGATGTTTCAAGTGTATTTGAAAATGTTATATTTTCTATTATCAGTGTATAGTGGTCAACATATATCCAAAATATCTACCATACTGAGTATATTATTTATATCATTTATAACATAACTTATTTTTGTCCAAACTTTTCACCTTGTATTGAGAGTGGACTGTTAAAATCATCTTTTTTTAATGTGTTAGTATCTATTTCTTCTTGCATTTCCTGTAATTTTTTTTATTATACAAATAATCACTTACTTACTGGATAGATTCATAACTATTTAATCTTCATAGTGGCATGTTTAACATTATAAAGTGTCTTTCTTTGTCTTGTTTAATTCTCTTTAGGTATACTTCCTCTTTGTCTAGTATTAAGGTTGCAATCTCTGCTTTCTTATTGTTTTCGTTTGCCTTGTAAACCTTTGTTCATCACTTTGCTTTTAGTATTCTATTGCTTTCCTGAGTTTGATCAACTCCTGCTTAATTTCATCTTTTATTTTTTGCATTTCTATTCTTTTTATGACTGTGTGAGGATATCTAATTTAATTTGCAGTGCTATATTATAGCTTTCTTTAGCTTTTTGGTTGTTTTCTTTTTTAGGTGGATGACTTCTTGTATGTAGAAAATATGTTATTCACCTCTTGAATTGTTATAACAGTTTCATATAGATGTAGTCTTTCTTTTCTAATCCTGTTTATTTAATGGTCAACGTTTCTGGTTAGAGAGCTCCCTCTTCTGTCAGTTCTGTCTTATTTTGTGCAGTTTCCTGAATGGATGGTGTTGATATGAAGGTGAGGAGGACAAAGGCATGTCTTTTCCTCTTTCATTTTTTTCAGGAGCCTTAAGTCTTCCAAATTATTTCTTTGCTTTCACACTTGCATGTCTATAAGGCATAACCTCTTCTTTATTATCTGCTTCTCCCACAGAAAAACTGCTTTTCCATATTTCCCACTTCTTGTCTTTGGGTTCAAACCATTTCCCAGTGTTATGAACTACCAAGTCCCAAAATATGTTAAGTATTTTGGTATTTTTTGTTTCAGTTTTATGTTCCTGGGTTGATTATGTCTGTGCTTCATCTGTGTTGTTTTTTTCTTCTCTTTTTCGTAGAGTATTTCAAGGACTAATCCCCCTACCCTGTTCTGTTAGAATTTATTATCTCTACTTACAGATAATTTGAAGGTTGTGATACTCTCTGTCTCTTGGAGATGCTGAAAGGGCATGGGTCTTATGTGGTTTATTTGCTTTCCTTACTGATTTTATGGATTTGGGGGACAGAAGAGGGATATTTGGAATCAGGTGACTATCTTTTCAATATAAAACTGAGAGTTTAGTTAGTATATTTTTTATTCTTTCTTCTAGATCCTTACTCTAAAATCTATTTTATACTCACCCAGTAAAAGCTTGTGGGGAAGACTCATAAGTTCTCAGTAAATATGCATTCTAAAATGTTAACCTGAGGTAGCCGTGTTCTCCATGTACACATTTGCTTTCTTCTATCCCCTCTGTGTTATTTATTTACTGTTTTCACAAGCAACAGTAGCCCGGAATGGCTGAAAAAATGCAAGTCTAACAATTTTAATACTGGACTAAGTGAAAACATACAGAGGAAGAGTATCACATTGGATTTTACAATATAGGTTTTATAGTAGCTAGAAGCTTCTCAAGGAATATGGCCCAGAAAACCTCAGCAGCTAATTAGAAAATATTGGAAGTCCCAGTTAGTACTATATGGGGATTTTTTTTTTTTGGTGTTGGGGGAGATGAGCCCTGAGCTAACTACTACCAGTTATTCTCTTTTTTTCTGAGGATGCCTGGCCCTGAGCTAACATCCGTGCCCATCTTCCTCTACTTTATATGTGAGATGCCTACCACAGCATGGTGTGCCAAGCAGTGCCATGTCCACACCCGGGATCCGAACCAGCAAACCCCGGGCCACCAAGAAGTGGAATGTGTGAACTTAACCGCTGCACCACCAGGCCTGCCCCTAGATGGGGATATTTTACGGCATTATTTACAATGGCAATTACTCTCTCAGTCATGAGATGAACTCAGCCACAACTTCTTCCACTTCCACTTGGTAATATATTAGTACATTTAAAGTCCAGTTAAATTGCATTTGATTGCAATCCAAATCTAATTTAGATATAAATTAGAAATAGAGGGAATAAATATCTCTATTTTATATCACTTAAAGCTGGAAACATGTATATATACACACATATAAATTCTAAATATATATTATGCTTATTTATGTTTATATTTCTAAGAACAAAAATTAGCAGAGTGACATCAGCAAGATGGCAGGATAGGAAGCCTTTGACTCTACTTCTGACCACAAACACACAAATTCAACAATAATTCATGGACAAATTTCCTGTGTGAGAAATTCAGAAACTAGCTTAGAGGTTCCTGAAGCCTAGTTGAGTGCAAAACTATCCACTTTGAAGCCAGTAGGGAAATTTGAGACATCCTGTTGCCGTAATCTCTACCTCAAGAGCAGTGACATACAATTGAAAGGAAACTCTAAGCTCCTAGTTTCTTTAGGAGGGAAGACATGGACTGAGTTTCCATTGCCCTAGATTTTTCAGGGACTTCCAAGAGGATTGGCTTCTGTCTAGGCTGTTTCAGAGCACTGATGATACCCCATATAATCTAGCTGCATGGGACCAGTAAGAACAGAGACAGTGGTGTGGGCTGGCAGTCACCAAGCCCCATAGCCTTTCCCCTCAGATCAGCACAAAGTAAGACAACAAAAAAATCCAACTACCAGCTTCTCCCTGTGGGGGGAAAAATGGTAAACTACATGTCCAATGCCCTAACTTTTCTGGGAGCTACTCTGAGGACAGACTTCTGTCTAGCCTGTCTTGGAGTGTTGATGGGATGCAGCAGAGTCTGATTACCTGGTACTGTTGAGAACAAAGATGGCAGCAAAGGATGGAAATTTTCATAGCTCCAGAGACCATCCCACAGGCCCAATGCAGAGTGAGCAGACTTAAAAACCTCAAACACCCAGCTTCTCCCTGGGGAGGGAGAGAGTTGGAAAGAGCATCCAATGACACAACTTTTATGGGGACTTACTGAGGAGCTGACTTCAGTCTCCCTTGTCTCAGAGCACTCAAGACTTAGCATACTTTGGAAGACTTGGGGCCACTAAGAACAAAGAAAGTGGGTTGGACTAGCACAAAAGTTGGAGAAACTCCCAAAATCTCTGGCCAGGGCAATTAGTGAGGGTCTCCTCCTGTATGAGGCCGGTTCATGTAGACTTAGAGAGGTGGTTGTCTTGTCTAATGTGTGGACACAAACACAGAGAGTGAACAAAAATGAAGAAAAAAGGAAATATGTTCCAAACAAAGGAACAAGATAAATCACCAGAAACTGAAACTAATGAAACAGAGTTCCATGGTTAACCTATCAGAGAATTCAAAATAAACATCACAAAGATACTCACCAAGGTCAGGAGAACAATGCATGCACAAAGTGAGAATATCAAAAGAGAGATAGAAAATCTAAAAAATACCAAACACATATCATGGAGTTGAAGAATACAGTAAATAAATTTCAAAATTCACAGAAGGGGTTCAATAACAGGCTAGATCAAACATAAGAAAAAAATTGTCAAACTTGAGTACAGGTCATGGGAAATTTTTCAGTGGAGCAAAAAAAAAAAAAAAGGAAAAAGAGTAAAGAAAACTTAAGGAACTCATGGAATATGATTAAACTAACAATATACACATCTGGGGAATCCCAGAAGGGGAGAGAGAGAAAGGATCAGAAAGCATATTCAAAGAAAGAATGTAAAAAGGGAATAGAAAGGAAATTACTCAACTTAATAAAGACTACAAAAAAACCTATAGCTAACATCAAACTTAATTGTGAGAAATTCAAAGTTTTCTAACTAAGATCATGTACCAGGCAAGAATGTTCCCTCTCATGACTCTTTTTTAACATTATACTGGAAGTCTTTGCTAATGCAATAGGCAAAAAAAGGAAATTAAAGGTATACAGATAGGGAAGGAAGACATAAAACTATCTCTATGTGCAAATGATCACCTATATAGAAAATTTGAAAGAACTGACAAAAAACCTTCTTGAAACTAATTAGCAATTATAACAAGGTTTCAGGTTACAAGATTGTTATACAAAAGTCAATTTCTTTCCTATATAACAGCAATGAACAAGTGGAAACAAATTAAAAACATAATACCATTTATGTTAGCACCCTCAAAAATGAAATACTTAAGTAAAAATCTAAGAAAGTACATACAAGATCTATACGAGGAAGACTATAAAACTGATGAACAAAATCAAAGAGGTAAATAAATGGAGAGACATCCCATGTTCCTGGATAGGAAAACTCGATGCTATCAAGATGTCAGTTTTTCTCAAATTGATCTACAGATTCAATACAATCCAAATCAAAATCTGAGCAAGTTGTTTTGTGGATATTGGCAAACAGATTTTAAAGTTTATACAGAGAGGAAAAAGATCAGAATAGGTCATACTCTACTAAAGGAGAGAACAAAGTTTGAGGACTGATGCTACCAGACTTCAAGATTCTCTATAAACCTACAATAATCAAGACAGTGTAGTATTGGTGAAAGAACAGACAAAAAAATTAATGGGAGAGAATACAGAGCCCAGAAATAGACCCACATAAATATAGTCAACTGATATTTGACAAAAGAGAAAACACAATGCAAAGGAGTAAATACAGTCTTTCCAAGAAATGGTGCTGGAACATCTGGACATCTACGTGTAAGAAAATGAATCTAGACACAGATCTTATACCTTCACAAAAATCAACTCAAAATAAATCACAGATGTAAATGTAACAAACAAAACTATAAAAACCTAGAAGATAACATCAGAGAAAACCTAGATGACTTTGATATGGTGATGCCTTTTTAGATACAACAGCAAAGACATGACTCATGAAAGAACTAATCAGTAAGCTGGACTTCATTAAAATTAAAAACTTCTTCTCTGAGAAAAACAATATCAAGAGAATTAGAAAACAAGCCATGGACTGGGAGAAAATATTTTCAAAAGACACATCTCATAAAGGACTGTTATCCAAAATACAAAAAGAATTCTTCACACTGTAAAATAAAAAAACAAACAATCCAACTTAAAAAATAGCCAAAGACCTTAACAGACACCTCTTCAAAGAATATATACACGTGGCATATGGGCATATGAAAAGATGCTCCAAATCATGTCATGAGAGAAATGCAAAATAAAACAACAATGAAATACCACTACACACCTATCAGAATGGCCAAAATTCAGAACACTACTAACACCAAATGTTGGAGAGGATATGGAGCAACAGAAATTCTCATACGTTGCTGGTGGCAATTCAAAATGGTACAGCCATTTTGAAAGACAGATAAGTGGATTCTTACAACAGTACAAGTAGTCTTATAATATGATCCAGCAGTTGCACTCCTTGGTATTTAACCAAAGGAGTTGAGAACTTATGTAAACACAAAGACCTGCACACAGATGTTAATAGCAGCTTTATTTAAAATGGTTAAAACTTGGAAGCAATCAAGATTTCCTTCAATAGATGAATGAATAAATAAACTATGGTATATCCAGACAATTCAGTACTAAAAAGAAATGAGCTATCAAGCCATGAAAAGACATGGAAGAAACTTAAATGCATATTATTACGTGAAAGAAGTGTACCCAAAAAGGCTACATACTGTATGATTCTCAAATATATGACATTTTTGAAAAGAAAAAACTATAGAGACAACAAAAGGATCAGTAGTTGCTGGGGGTGAATGGAAGGGTAGGAAATGAATAGGCAGAGCAGAGAAAAATTTTAGGGCAGTGAAAATACTCTGCATGATATTATAATGATGGATTTATGTCATAGTATACTAATATCAGATAAAAAGACTGTAAGTCAAAAACTATCAGAAGAGATAAAGAAGGTCATCATATAATGATAAATGGATCTATTCACCAGGAAAAAATAATAATTATAAATAAATATGCACACAACAGAGCAGAGTACCTTAACATATAAAACAAACATTGACAGAACTAAATGGAGAAATAGACAGCAATACAGTTATAGTAGGAGACTTCAATCTCATTTTCAATGAAAAAACAACCAGACAGAAAATCCACAAAGAAATAGAAGACTTGAAAAACACTATGGACAAAATGGACCTAAAAAGTATATAAAGAACCTTCTACCTAACAGCAGCAGAATACACATTCTTCTCAGGCACACAGAACATTCTCCAAGATAGATCATATGCTAGGTCACAAAACAATTCTTAACAAATTTAAGGAGACTGAAATCACACCAAGCATCTTTTCTGACCACAATGGAGTAAAAATAGAAATCTATAGCAGAAATAAAACTGGAAAATTCACAGATATGTGGTAATTAAACAAATAACACACTTTTGAACAGCCATTCAGTCAAAGAAAAAAATGAAATGGGAAATTAGAAAATATATTTAAACAAATGAAAGTGAAAGTATACCCAAACTTATGGGATATAGAAAAAGCAGTTGTAAGAAGAATGTTTATAGTGATGAATGTCTACCTTAAAAAAGAAGACAGATCTCAAATCAACCACCTAACTTTACATCTCAAGGACTAGAAAAAGAAGCGTGGCCTAAGACCAAAGTTCACAGAAGGAAGAAAATAAGAATGATTAGAGCGTAAATAAACAAAATAGTGTTTAGGAAAACAATAAAAATAAATCAATGAAACAAGTTTGGCTTTTCAAAAAGATAATAAAAGTTGACAAACCTTTAGCTAAACTAAAAAAAAACAAAAAGACAAGAGACTCAAATAAATAAGATCAAATATGAAGGAGGAGACATTGCAAGTAATGCCATAGGAATTAAAAATGTCATAAGAGACTACTATGAACAATTGTACACCAAGAAAATTGATAACCTAGAAGAAGGGACAAATTCCCAGAAACATACAACTTACTGAGACTAAAATCGTGAAGAAATAGAAAGTCTGAACAAACCTATGACTGGTAAGGAGATCGAATCAGTAATTTAAACCTCCAGACAAAAAAAAAGCCCAGAACTATATGGCTTCAGTGGTTAATTCTACCAAACATTTAAGGAAGAATTTAAGCCAATTCTTCTTAAAGTCTTCCAAAAAATTAAAGAGGAGGGAACATTTCAAACTAATTTTACAAGGCCTGCATTATCATGATACTAAAGCCAGAAAAAGATACTATAAGAAAAGAAAACTATAAGTCAATATCCATGACGAATATTGATGCAAAAATCCTCAACAAAGTACTATAAACCCTAATATAAAACCATATTAAAAAGATCATACTACGTGACTAAGTGGAATTTATCCCTAGGATGCAAGGATGGTTCAACATATAAACAACACTTAATGTGATACATCACATTAAGAGAATGAACAATATTTCAAAATATAATGAAAGTAAACCTAATTTGAATGAATAAAATATACTTCCTAATAAATTAAATTTAAAAAGAATCAAAAATAAAAAGTGCATGTTATTTCAATAGATTCAGAAAAAGCATTTGACAAAATTCAACACCGTAATAAAAACTGTCAACAAACTAGGCACAGGAAGAAATTAGGTCAACACAATAAAGGCTGTATTTGAAAAGCCCACAGGTAATATCATCGTCAACAATGAAATAACTGAAAGCTTTTCCTCTAAAATTAGAAACAAGGTAAGAATGCCTGCTTTTACAACTTCTATTCAACATAGTACTGGTAGTCCTAACCAGAGCAATAAGGCAAGAAGAAGAAATTAAAAAGTATCTAAGAAAGAAAGAAGCAAAATTGTCCCTGTTTGCCGATGACATGATTTTATATGTAGAAAACACTGAAAACTCCACAAAAAAATTCTGGAAGTAATAAATTCAGTAATTTTAATGGATACAAAATCAACATACAGAAATCAGTTGCATTTTTATAAGCCAACAACGAACTGTCTGTAAAGGAAATTAGGAAAACCATACCATAGATAATAGCATCAAAAATAATTCTAAAAACTTAGAAATAAACCTAAGTAAGAAGGTGAAAAACTTGTACACTTAAAAATTATAAAACATTGATGAAAGGTATTAAAGAAGATACAAACAAATGGAAAGACATCCCATGTTCATGGATCAGAAGACTTTGTTTTGTTGAAACATTTGTTAAAATGTCCATACTACTCAAAGTGATCTACAGATTCAGTGCAATTTCTATCAAAATCCTGCAGGGATTTTTTACAGAAATAGAAAAAACATTCCAAAAACTCATAAGGAATCTCAAAAGATCCCAATTAGCCGATGTGATCTTGAGCAAGAAGGAAAAAGCTGGAGGTATCACACTTTCTGATTTTAAAGTATATTACAAAGCTGAAGTAATCAAAGCAGTATGATGCTGACATGAAAACAGACACATAAATGAATTGAACAGAATAGAGATCCCAGAAATAAATCCACGTATAAAGCCAACTGATCTTTGACAGGGTGCCAAGAATATACAGTGAGGGAAATGACAGTCCCTTCAACAATGGGTGCAGGGAAAACTGTATATCTGCATGCAAAAGGATGAAATTGGACACTTATCTTACACCATACACAAAAACCAACTCAAAATAGATTAAAGGTTTAACTAGTAGACCTGAAACTGTAAATCTCTAGAAGAAAACATGTAGGAAAACTTTCATAAAACTTCTTGGTAGTGATTTCATGGATATGACACCAAAAGCACCGGCAAAACAAGCACAGACAAGTGGGACTACATCAAACTAAAAAGCTCTGAAAATCAAAGGAAACCATTCACAGAGTGAAAAGACAACTTATGGAGTGGGAGAAAATATTTGCAAGCGATATATCTGGTAAGAGGTTAATTTCCAAAATAAGTAAGTAACTCTTACAAGTCAATATAAAAAATCAATTCAAAAATGGGGTAAAGATCTGAACTGCCATTTCTTTAGAGATGATATACAAATGGCCAAAAGGTATGTGAAAATAAGCTCAACGTCACTAATCATCAGGGAAATGCAATTCAAAACCGCAAGATATTACCTCACACACATTAGGATACCTATCAAAACAACAACAGAAAAGGGCAACAAGTGTTGGCAGGATGTAGAGGAATTGGAACACTTGTATACCATTGGTGGGAAGGCAAAATGGTGCAGCTGCTATGAAAAACAGTATGGAGATGCCCCCAAAAGTTAAAAACAAAACTACCATATGATCCAGCAATCCCACTTCTGAGTATTTACTCAAAAGAATTGAAATCAGAATCTCAAAGATATATTAGCACTCCTATGTTCCTTGCAACAATAACCAAGATGTGGAAACAACCTGAAAGATAGTGCATGATTCTCCTTATATGAGGTATCTGAAGTAGTCAAACTCATAGAAGTAGAGAGTAGAATGGTCATTGCCAGAGTGTGGGTGGGGTAATAGGGAGTTGCTAATCAATGTTCATAAGGTCTCAATCATGCAAGATGAATAAATTCTAGAGTTCTTCTGTACAGCATTGTTTCTATAGTTAACAATACTGTATTTTACACTTAAAAATTTGTTGAGGCCAGGTCTCCTGTTGTGTTCTTACCACAATAAAAGAAAATTTAAAAAGAAAAGAATTTAGTCAATTGGTTGCAAAGACATATAAAAAACATAGCATATCACGAGCAGCCCGGATTTATGTCAGTTAACATTGGAAAATAAATCAGTATATTAATGAAATAGAAAACAAAATCCATGTAATCTCAATAGAGGCAGAAAAAAGCATTTGACAAAAACACATGCCCACTCTTGATAAAAATTCTCAGGAAACTAGAAATAGAAGGAAATTGTTCAACATGGTAAATGGCATTTTGAAAATCCTACAGCTAAGATTAAGTATAAAAATGAAAAAAAAGAATGTTTATGCTCTACAGATCAAGTGCAAGATGAGGATGTCTACTCTGACCACTTGTGTTAGACTTTGCATTAAATGTTATTGCCTCTATGATCAAGCAAGACAAAGAAATAAAGGCATCTTGTTTTGAAAAGAAATGATAAAGCTGTCTTTATTCAGATGGCATAATCATCTATGCAGAAAATCTAACGGAATACATAGAAGTGCTGCTAGAATAAGTGAATTAATACAATATGAATTGTATATATAGTCTTGCAATGAAAAATCAAAAAGTTAAGAAATGCAATTTATGATAGCATCTATAACAAAGGAATATTTGGGGGAAATCTTATAAAAATGTTAAAGACCTGCATATCGAAAACTGCAAAATGTTACTGAGAGAAATTTAAGAATAATAAGATATAAGACGTATACCTTGTCCAAGGGTCAGAAGATTCTCAGCAATAAAAAGAAATTAACTATTGATTCATGTAACAACATTAATAAATATGAAAACAATTGTGCTGAGTGAAAAAAAAAATCCAGACAGTAGATGTATGTACTGTATGATTCTATTTCTATAAAACTGTAGAAAATGCAAATCTATGGTAACAGAATGCCATTAATAGTCATTTGTTGGGGAGCGACAGGAGAAAGATATTACATAGGAACAAAAAGAAACTTTTTGGGGTGATATATAGTCTTCATATTGATTGAGATGATGGTCTCATAGAAGCGGAGTTATGGAAATACATCAAATTGTATCCATTAAATATATGCAGTATTGTATATAGGTTATGACTCCACAAAGCTATTGAAAAATAAAGGCCCAAAACCTTAAACAAGCACTACATAGAAGAGGATAATTTTTCATTTATTAATGAAAAAAAAATTAAAGAAAAACATCATTATTCATTAAGGAAATGGAAATTAAAGATACAGTTATATACAAATACCATCTTGAAGGTCTTTACACTAAAACAATTGATCATACTATACGTTGGCAAGGATGTGGAGCATCACACATAAACCACTGGTAAGATCATAAGTAAATTTTATGAATACATTTTTATAATTTTTTCAAACATTATATAATGGAGCTAAATATATACCAGCCTGTGACTTAGAAATTTAACTCCTAGGCATGTACTCAAGAGAACTGAGGGTGTATGTCCAACAATGAGAGAAACAAAAATATTTATAGTAGTTTTATTCATAATGGTCAAAAAGAAAAAAATCCAAAATGTTGAATATTAGAATAGATAATCAAGTTGTGTATATTCTTATGAATTTTACATAACAGTAAGAAAAGAATGAACTACATTAACACACATACACAAAATGGGTGAATCTCACAGCCATAATACTCAGTGATAGAAGTCACAAATATATATATACTAAGCTTCCATTCATATTAAATCCAAAAGCAGGCAAAATGAATGTATGTTTTTAGAAATAGGAAAATAGAGGCTCTTTTGGAGGAGAGGGGTCAGTAGCAATTAGCAAGCAGCATGAGGGAGTCTTTGTTGATGCTAAATAGTCTATATCTTAATCTAGTGATGACTGCATCAGCACAGACAGGTTAAAAAATTAATTAAATGTAAACTTAAGATAGATACACTTTATGTATGTTTACTCTCAATTAAAAAATATAAAACCTGTCAGAATGGCTGTTATTAAAAAGACATGAAATAAGTTTTGTAAAGGATATAGAGAAAAGGGATGCTTCATACCCAGCTGATGAGGATGCAAACTGGTGCAGCCCTCTAAGGAAATCAGTCAGGAGATTTCTCAAAAATTAAAAACAGAAATACCATATGATACAGCTATTCCTTTTCTGGGTATTTATCCAAAGAACTTGAATACACTAATTTGAAAAGATATATGCATTCCTGTGTCCATCATAGCATTATTTTACAATAGCCAAGACTTGGAAGCAGCCTAAATGCCCATCAATGGATGAATGGATAGAGAAGATGTAGGGTATGTGTACATGATGGAATACTACTCATGTGTCATTTGTGACAACATGGATGGACCTTGAGTGTATTATGCAAAGTGAAATAAATCAGACAAAGACAAATACCATACGATTTCACTCATATCTGGAAGATAAACAAAAAATAAACATATAGAGAAGGAGAAAGGATTGGTGGCTACCAGAGGGGAAGCGGATGAGGGGAGGGTGAAAGGGATAAATGGGCACATCTGTATGGTGGTGAATAAAAACTAGACTTTTGGTAATGAACACAATGCAGTCTATACACAAGCTGAAATATCATTATGTACACCTGAAATTTACACAATGTTGTAAACCAACATGACCTCAATAAAAAACTTAAAATGAACATATATGTGTATATAGATATATATATATAAAAGAGGTAACCTAAAATTAATGAAATATTTGTTATTGACTAGTAGATGAATGAAGAAAAATTCCATGAAAATAGTTTGTGGAGCACGTATATTGAGGAGCCAGTCTAATAACAGCAGGTAGCTAGGGGCTGTTGGAAGGATATTTTTAAAGATAACAAAATGATACTCACGGATTTTATAATGTTACTAAGAACATTGAAAAGCTTTAATTTAACAGAATAATTTTCTTTTAATCTCGTAGAGGTTATAACAACAGAACCTCAAAGAAAGAGATGATCTTAATTTACTATTGGGCTCTGAAATATCCTCTGTTCATAAGGTTGTTATGATAAAAACATGTTGTATTAGCTAACTACTCTACACCACAAGTTAGCTCCAAACTTCTCAGTTTAAAACAAAAAGCATTTATTATATCACACAATTAAAAGTCAGGAATTCAGGAGCAGCTGAGCTAGGTCATTCTGGCTCAGGATCTTTCATGAGGCTCTACCAAAATATAGGTTGAGTTGTAGTTATCTGAAGGCTTGGCATGGCGCTGGAAAATCTGCTTCTAAGAAGGCTCGCTAACATGGCTATCAGCAAGAGGCTTCAATTCCTTACTGGCTGTTTATAGGAGTCCTTGGTTCCTCACTACATGGACCTCTCCAAAGTGTTGCTCATGACACAATAGCTGATC
Source organism: Equus quagga (assembly GCF_021613505.1). Taxonomy (NCBI): domain Eukaryota; kingdom Metazoa; phylum Chordata; class Mammalia; order Perissodactyla; family Equidae; genus Equus; species Equus quagga. The sequence continues at coordinate 48,182,442 of NC_060267.1, forward strand.
AACTCAAATGGCATGAGAAAGAGTGAGGCAGAATCCACACTGTCTTTTATGACCTAGCCTCAAAAGTGACACACATGACTTCTGCCATATTCCGTTGCTCACAGTGACCAACCCTGACACAGTGTGGTTGATTTTTCAAAAGGGTCAAATTCCATGAGGCAAGGATCATTAGGAACATCTAGGTAACTGATTATGAGAGTCTAAAATTTGGTCCGAAATGATTTATTTCCCTTTCACATGCAAAATATACACCTCCAAAATCTCATCCCACTACACCATCAGCTCAAAGTCTAGAAGTTCCTGAGGTCCAGGTATGGATGTGGATAGACTCATCAGGTGTAGTTCCTTAAATTTTGCTTCTTGAGTACAGCTTTCTCTTAATTTGAAGACCTGTAAAACTACCAATATTATATTTTCTTCCCCTATACATCCTTCATCCAAAGGAAGATAAACTTTATAGACTTTCTTGTTCAAAATGGAGTTGGTGGGGGGAGATGGGGAGAGGCACTACAGAATCACTGGTTTATGGTAATCCTGAAATCCAGTTGAGAAACTGTTAGGGTTTACTCGATTAGAACTCAATCCTATGTCTGTCCCCAAATGACTCTCCATAATTCTTGGGTCCACCCTCTAGGGTCTGGATTCTACCCTCTGATTCATCCTTCCTCTTTAATGAAAGGTATTATTTGTTTGTGACTTCATATTTTTCTTAGTGTGCTTGCTGCTTGCAAATATTTTGGGGGACCAAAACTCTCATTTGTATATGTATGCATGTACATATGTATTTTTACTGTCTCTGTCCTTTTCAGTTCAAACTGGCCATTGTTCTGCTGACATAATTACCTTAAAAATGTTTTAGTCTCCTATGAACCTTATTGGGGTTTACTACATTCATAAAAGCCACACATAGAAATCTCTTTGAGCTTCTCTACATGAAGCTTCTGCTGAGATGGCTGAGGGAAAATGTCCTTAAACTTCTTAGTAGTGTTATTGTTTAACCAAGATGATCTGTGAAGTACACCCTTTATAGGTTCTGTGTCTGACTGAATTGAGTCTCCACCTTTGCTCTTCCAGTGATCTTAAAAGAGAATTTTACAGTCTCATCCACAGGGTGTTTTAGATCATGCTTTCCTGAGAGCACACTGGATTCGATCTTTGCTCAGATTCCATTTCTTATTTTTACCACTTTTGACATTTGAAGAAGCCAGGAATCTTCAAAACCAGTGAGCTCTGGCTCTTTTTATTTAAAAATTCTTCCATTAGTTTATCTGTCTCCCATTGCATTGTAATGTAAGCAGTAGAAAGAAACCAAGCAGTATCTTCAACACTGGCTGGAAATAACTTTAGCTAGTTCACCAATTCATTAGGTACCTTTTCTACTTTCCACATCACTACAGACAATAGTGCTGCTAAACATTCTGCAGCTAAATAGCAAGAATTTCCTTTACTCCAGATTCTAATAATATGTTTCTCACTTCCCTGAAAGTCCATACTAGAAGCCTTCAGTCTTTCCAATCCATCCAGCTTTCATCCACTGGCAAGTTTAAAGCACTGCCAATTTTAGAGTTTTGTTTTGTTTTTTTTTCTTTACAGAAGTTCCTCCTTTCTGAGTACCAAAATCTATATTATTTATCTATCACTGTGTCATATGTTATTCCAACACTTAGAATGCAAACTTAGATATCATCAATGGAGGAACTAAGAATTAATATATTGGGATAAATAGAAAAATGTTACCCCTCTTGGCATATGTGAATTAAATTCTTAGTTATCAGAAATCAAAAGGCAATCTTTCAATTTAGTAAACTACAAAGTACCAGGTACAACATATTTTTAAGAGGATGTTGTTATGATAGGCAGAACTCTAAGATGACACCCCCAAATGCCCATGCCCTGGTGTACAGCTGTATAACCCTCTCCCCTTAAACATCAGGGGGCTTTGTGAATATTATTGGATATTACTCTGAGATTAGATTACAGTAAATGACAAAGATAAGACTATTTTTCAGATATAACTAAGCTTCTAAATTAGTCAATTTCCAGTTAATCAAAAGACATATTATTATGAGTAGTCCCAACCTAATGAGGTGAACACTTAAAAGAGACTCTAGAGGTCCGAAAGAGAGGAGTCATTTAACATATTCTACCATTGTCACAATAACACTACTTGGGAGTGTACCCTTCTGTTAATCTCTCCTTCTGGCCTTGAAGAAGCAAGCAGCCATGGTGTGACTGCTTAAGAGTGGGAGGAAGAATCATAAAATCATGCTGGACTAAGTGTAGCTAATATGATGGGACCATGCTGTGAGAAAGACACTCTGCCTTGGTGACCAGTATCCTCCATTCATGCCAGAACCTTCTATCATAATGCCCTGAATTGATATGGGAGCTGCAAAAACATCTGAGCTATAATTGGGAGGCAACAGGAATGTTCTTCTCTCAGTAATGACAATTTTTGACATAGATTACTCTATGAAATTGATTATCATCCATCACATTTAATACTTTCTGTTTCTTCATTGCTTTTGCAACTGTAATGGATGTTCATGAGTTCTCAGGAAAAAGGCAGATCAGGCTCTGGACACATGATAGGATAATGAAGTGAAAAGTAACAATTTGAACCTATCCTTGAGTGAGCCTAAATGAAAACAACTGAGATTCATCCTGGAAAAAAATTATGAAAATAGACAATCCTTGGTCCATTACAGAGAAAACCAATCTAAGTAGAAAAAAAACAAGCAAATAAAACAAAGAATCCAGAGGAAATTGCTTTATGGCAGGAGGACAGGGAGATGGGGTAGCTGGAATAAAAAACTATTGATTTCATAGAAGCTTGTCTATACTATTTTTTAATTAAATTAAAAATACGTTATTTTGAAATCTCATGGACAAGAAAGCCAAAACATTTCAAACATCCAGAAAGTATGATTCATGTTGTCTTAAACATTTAAAATTAAACATTTGAAAGATGTTATATTGTATCCTGTATTTTTCGTAATATAACTTCAGTCCATTTTTCCTAAGTCAAATTTCATACAAGAATGTGAAAAGATAAATTTTTAGGTCTATTATGTTTATATTTTGAGAAATAAAAAAATAAGTTCTTTCCTCTTCTTGGCTCTTTGTATATTAAAAATCAACTTTGGATTCCTAATTAAAATAATTTAATTGAAATATAAAGCTAGAAAGCAAACAGAGATGTCATACAAATTTCTGATGATCAATATGTAACAGCCAAAAAAGGGAAGTGGCTTGTGATATCTGTGAGGTTGAGAAAATCCCATCCAGGTTACAGGCATCAGACCTCATTGTCTTCCCACTCCTTCTTTGACACACTCAAAAACCTCTCAGTAAAATGGGTTGCTCCCTTCACCACCATCCCCCGCCAAAAGGAATTGTTTAGTATTTGAGAAATAACTTTTAGGAAAAAGATTTTTGGACTGATTACAGATTAAGATCTTCAATGAACCTGAAATCAACTTTTTAAACGGATGGATAAGCATAAAGCAAGAAAGATCTGTGGAGTGAAGAAATAAGAATCGTAAATTTATGTGATCTGGGCTTGGATTTTTTACCCTTACAAAATCTGAAAGCAATCGCTCAGGAGCCATATAGTTGGCCAAAGACTTCCAATTGTTCTACAGAACTCAGTAGCATTGAGAGAAGGCACACAAATGCATTCCTTTCTGAAGCCAGGTAAGGAAACTGTCATATGGCACTTTAAGCTCTAAATCAAATATATAGATACATAGATATCCAGAAAGAACTAACAAAGAGCATTAAAATTATTTTTATTTCCAGAAAAGCGAGATGAGTTGGTACTTCCCAATTCAGTATGCCCTTCAAAAGGCTAAAATGATGTTGATACACATTATTTTGTGTAAATTAATTTTTCCTTAAATTTATGCAGAAAGAATTTACAAGAATATATGCATAAATCTTTATTCAATTTCACACTAAACATATGCATTAAATCAAAATATTCATGAAATTCTTTATCTTAACACTTTATAATTTCAAGCGTAGGTGCACAAATCTCATCAATTTTAAAACACACAGTTTCAAATAAATAAAAAATGTATGATACAACATAGTTTGAAACATTTTACAGATGCCAGCAATAGGTAATTACTACTCATGTAAGAGGGAACAGTACCATTCTAAGGAATTCTAGATTTTCATTGACCACCCCTTTTGTTCCAAGAAATACCTAAGTAAGCTGTTGCTTACAGATGTAACGATTTTCCCCTTGGCAGTCTTCATCCAAAATACTGTTGCTTGGGCTATATGCTATGCAGTTCTTTGGATTTGCAGTTTGAGGGAATGGAAATCTGTAATGAAGAAGAAAACGTTAATGTAGGGGAAAAAGAAATGAGAGTGCTCAGGGATAATATTTTTGTCAAATGATCAAACTTTTAAAAAGTATTTGAATGAGATATTACCATATTGAGTCATTATCTTGTTTTTATTCAATAGCCATAGTTTTCACAATTTCAGAGTACACTGTGACAAAAACTCAGTTATTCCTTCAACAATCAATATCATTGAGCCCAGGGATTTTGTTTGTTTGTTTTTGCCTTTATTATTAATGGTTCTGATATATTATGTAGTTTACTTTGGTTTTGTTTAAAGATCTATTGTCTAATCTAGTCTAGGAAACAAATCAGAGCACAACATTTGTCATTGTATGATGCTGCAAATGTCATTTATCAACGAAAATGAGATTCAAAAGTTACAAATATACAGAAAATAAGCCCAGAGAATCCGAAACAAGGGAGGATACTGAGAATATTTGGCTCCACCAGAATAAAGAAAACAATGGATATACTGTTTTGGCTGGACAGCTTCTGTGTATGTGAGCATACACATCCACATACACATCCAAGTGCTTGTACCAAGGCAGAGAAAAAACCATGTCAAAAGCTCTTCTATAGTCACAAGTACAATAACTTCATGTCACTTGAGCATAAGCTTGGATGTTCTAGACATGGCTAAAATTGGTATTCTGTTGTATCTATTCTCTTTTCAGTATTCTCACAGCACTAGACACTTTATGTGTTTTCCTCAATGTTACATTCTGTGGTCAGATCTAAGGATAAATTCATAAAGAACGGAAAAGGCCTTGACTACCAGACACTTACAGATTTGGGGAGACAGCAGAGCCATTCTCCCATAACCAGGTGTGATGTTCTTCACTGTACGAGAGTCCAATCCAGTAAAAATTTTTACTGTACTTCATAAAGTGCTGCTTAGAAACAGAAACAAATATATTAACCTAATTTGATTCTACTCTGGGAATGACGTACTTTGAAGAAAGTCAGTGTCCAGTATTAGATTAAGCCTTTTTTTTGAAAGATTAGCCCTGAGCTAACATCTGCCGCCAATCCTCCTCTTTTTGCTGAGGAAGACTGGCCCTGAGCTAACATCCATGCCCATCTTCCTCTACTTTATATGTGGGACGCCTGCCACAGCATGGCTTGACAAGCAGTGCATAAGTTCACATCTGGGATCCAAACCAGCAAACCCCAGGCCGCTGGAGCGGAACATGTGAACTTAACCACTGTTCCAATGGACTGGCCCAGATTAAGCTTTTTTTTTTCTACTTTTTCTCCCCAAATCCCTCCAGTACATGGTTATATATATATATTTTTTTAGTTGTGAGTCCTTCTAGTTGTGGCAAGAGATTAAGCTTTTTAATTATACAAATGGAAATCATTTTTAATTTCTAATTTAGTAGGTATAGTCACCATCCTCACATTTCTCATTTATCAGGCCCATTCATCGATGGAGAAAAAAATATTACAAACTCTCACTTCTTGAGGGAATGAAAAAATATTATAAAGGGAGCTAGAGTTTTCATGAAACCGTTTTCATAGGGGATCAGGAATCAGATTTGAACCAAAATGGTATCTTGAGGGATAAATCTCACAGATAGAGCCTACTCAGACTATCTTCAGCACAGGTTCTGCATGCAGTAGGAGAAATTTTTCACTTCTTAAGATTTGGGTAATTTTTATGATCACACTCTTCATATTCATTCATTCCACATTATATTCAAGAATGATAAAGAAGTCTATATAATTGCCAAAGAAATTATAAATTCAATTAAAGAACTAAAAATTACAAAGGTGTTTGGTTGGTTCTTTGAATAAAAATAATGACCTATTATTTCTCCTTTGAATTCTTCTGAAAAGTTTCTTGTACTTTATCTGGCATCTATCTTGATTTTTATTCCAATAGTAATGTAAATCTTTGAGAAATTTTATGTAGGTTTTATAATGATTTTTTCAAGTATAGGAAATTAGTAAGTTATCAGCTCAAATATAACTATCCATTTACTATCTGATTAAAGACTTGAATCAAAGTATTCCACTAACATAACAATATAATATAATATAACATAACATAATACAATATAATATAAACAATATATTTTCCCATGGCAAAGAAAATGTAGGAAACTAGAATTAAATACATGCCAGCTCATCTTCATTTTGTATCTGAAGTAGACTGGAGTTTTTAGAAATACAGAAATCCTTACTGTCTGCCCAAGTTTTTAATTCATTAGAAATGAAGTAACAGTTGCATTGATACCCAATCCACCTTTCTTGGCAAGAACAGCAGTCAGAGCCTAAGAGATAAAATAAAAAGTGATTGACAACACTGGAGATTCCGGTTTTTCAGTGCTATTTACTCGTTCAAAAATCATTTGTTATTCGTTCATTTTTTCTACAAATATTCTTTGAGATTCTACTACATAGACCACAGTTCAGGGGATATTAACGTGAATGAGTCAGATATGACCATTTTTCTTCATGGAAATTATATTCTAGAGATAGAGTCAGAATCAAATAATTTCTAATCATTTATTGATTCTATTTAGTAATAGTTTGGGTAATTGTACACAAGATATTCAGTATGTTAAAACATCATGTAGCACAGTATAGCTAGGGGGTGGTTAGGAGAAACTTTTTTGAGGAAATGACCCAAAGTTGAGCTCTGCTGTGTAAACAGGAGTAAACTAAATGAAAGAGATACTTAAAGGAAGAAAACATTTTAGAATATTTTCTGAGTCAGAAATGAATGATACATTGGGAGAATTACGATATATGTTTTGGATATTTTATTTTTGAAGTGAAGATAAAACAATTATCTTAGAGTCCAATCATACAGTTTACCAGTGATAGTGTCTTGAACATTTATTATCCTCAGTGATAAAATTCATGACAATTTTTAGGCATTCAGATCTTTACAAAATGAATGGTGCTGAAGTTGTAGAGTGAATGGTGGTTACCAGTGGCTGGAGGCAGAGGAAATGGGGAGATGTTAGTCAGAGGATACAAACTTCCAGTTAGAAGATGAATAAGTTCTGAGGATCTAATGTACAGCATTGTGTTTATAGTTAACAATACTGTACTGTATACTTATAAGTTTCTAAAAGAGTAGATCTTAATTGCTTTTACCGCAAAAAGAAATTGCAATTATGTGATGTGATGTGTTAGCTAATGCTATGGTGATAATGATATCATATTATGGTGATAAACATATATAAACATATAATATATGTGTATCAAATCAACATGTTGTACACCTTAAACTTACACAATGTTCTGTGTCAGTTATATTTCAATAAAGCTAGAAAAAATGCTAAGGGGAAAAAGATATAAATGAAGTGCTATATGATCACAGAAGATGGTGAAACAACTTGGACAGCATTTGTAAAAACATACTTTAAAAAAATTGGACTTCGAGCTGGCTTTCACTGGATAAACAGGGTTTAGATTTACTGAAATCTGTGCGCTATATTCTGAGTCATGGAAGGAGCAGAAGCAAAGATAAAGAGAGAAAAGTAAGAGTTATGAGCAAACCCAGGCAGGTAATTAGGATCATCTGTAATATTTACTGTAATTTATTTTTGATTTATTACTTAAACATGAGCACTCATATAGGAAAAAATGTCATTTCAGTCTAATACTTTATTACTCAAATATATAAATCATGTATTTAATGTAATTTAATAATTTTTATATTAGAGAAAAATCAAATGAGACTATCTTACAATTGGTAGGTAAACTTGTGTTACTAAGTATAATACTCCATCATATTTCTGTGTGAGAAAAACAAGAAACTATTTCATCTTCTACCAAGACTAAGGTTTTCAAAAGTATGGAACTTACCTTGCTGGCGTTCTGTGTTGAGTCTGGGAGAGATTGTTGGCTCAATACTTGGTTTAGTAAATACTATAAGAAATGATTAGCAATTTACTTAATTAGATACAGGTTTATGAAATAAAATATTATACACTAGTAAAATGAAAACTTTATTATTAAGTGGTTTCATCACAGTTTTGATCTTTATATAGACTTGTCTAGAAAAACTCACAATTTTTCAACAAAATTCCCAAAGTAGCCAGCAACGAAATGCACATTATTCCTAAGATCCAAGAAATCAATCTCCATGGAGTGGTCTGAAAAGCTGTGGAGAAAGAGAGCAAGAGTATTGATTTAAAGAACAAACACAGGAGCTAAAGTTCTTAAAAGCAGAAACTGGTGAGAGAACCCAAAAAGTTCATTGGTTTGATAACCCAATCCTCTTGCCAATAAAACACTGGAAAATGAAGACATTCCATTCTGAACCCAATACCAAAATTTTCATGTGATGCATTTTATTCTTCATAATAATAATAATAATGAGATTATCCATACCTTTATTTCTTTACCCACTCTGTCTCAGTAAAGTGGATTTACCATTTATTTTTTAATCTGGCAAAGAAACTTAGACATCTGGAGTAAGAAGAAATCAACAGGCACCAAGTACTGTTTTATGGGCTTACATAACAGACATTTACTTTTATTTTCTCAGCAAAAATCATAAGATAGATAATATGATTCCCACTAAGCAGATGAGAAAACTTAGGATTCATTAGTAAAGTTATTTTTTCAAGATATCAAAGCTAATAAGTATCCAAGTCAGAAATCAAATGAAGTTTGTCTAGGCCCAGAGCCTTTCATTTAACATATTCTATCATTGTCACAATAACACTACTTGGCTGCGTGCCCTTTGCTAATCTCAGTGCATTCGTTGCTCTGGGAAATGTCAGGCTGCTCATAGCTTCCTAGAGGCTTTATAGAGAAGACAAGACATAGGAGCACTCGGGACCTGGTACGATGAGAGGCACCCTAACCACCGGGTAAGACCTTGAGGAGCTGGTTCATTTCACAGTACACTGAATTACGATACTTGAGCAACGATTTTTCACAAGAACATTACATTTTCTCATACCCCAAATTACTTGCTTATAGGCATTTCCCCTAAAACAATTTAACATTGGGAGATTCTGCATTAATATTAGAATACTCCCCAAAATTATTGTCAGTAACAATAGTACAGTGTGTCAAACTGTTAATCTGTGTGGCTTTTAGATGTCACAAGAAAAATTTTTTAAAAATACTTTTAAGAATTGCGTCATTATTATTTGGCCTTCTGCTAGAATTGTGTTACTCATAATTTAACCTGATAAATTTGGTTCTCATTCAGAATTTAGAGGTATTCCTGTCAGAAGCCACCTTTAAAGCTGCTGTAAAAGCTTGGCAAAATCATTTCTAATTTACAAAATGAGGTTGCAGAGAAGTAGAAAGTACTGATACATGGGAAGCCTAAAAACGTCCCCTTTTTTCTTAAAGCAGTGACCAGAAATTAGCCATATCTATAGAATACTTTTTCTGGTTATTTTAATTTTTAAAATTTTATGACTGGGACCTTACATACCTGCCATGAAAAATGATGTCCCAGTATCGATGCAGGTAAGACACGATGTGTGATTTGTTCAAGAACGGTGATGGTTCATGGAGTTGAGCTGGAGGCTAAGGAATCTGAAAGTTGTCTATGAAGAAATTTAAAAGAAAAAGAAAAATTGTATATTTAAGTGGTATTCTTGAATCATCTATCGGTGAGACACAGATGTAGAGTGTAAACAAGAAGCAGTAAAATCACTAGCTTCTAAAATGTTCCAGGAGCCACAATACAGGAAATTCTCACTGTGCTTACGTAATGAGAACCCTTTGATTACCATAAAAGAAGGTGAGAGGGTGTTTTTTTAATGTTTGAACCTTAAAATTATCTTTAAAATTTGGAAAACAGGGAAAAAGATGGGCAAACTAAAGGTAAATTTACTTGGTATAATAAAATTCCACACAGAATTTCCTCTTTTAATAATGAAAAACGTTTATAATTTACCTTGTGTTAAACACAGATTAAAGCACTTGGGGTATATTAGCTATTTCTGAAAATTTCTGAATTTAGCTTTTTCTCTGAAAATGGCTTAGTATTGAAGATACATAGATATACTTATTTTGCCAATAAGAAGAGTAAGGTAGAGCTAAGTACTTGACCAAGGTCACTAAGTTTGAAACCTAGGCAATATTTCTCCAGAGCACCCAGGCAATATATTTCAAATCAAGCCTATCTCTCTGTGTCTATATGTTTTGTTGATTTCATTTATTTTCTTTGGCACAGAATGGTTAGTATTTCCTTCTCTCATTCTGTGCTGCTGATCCCTGCCTCATTAACCCAGCTGTGGAAGGCAAGGATCAAACAGGTAAAACCAGAGTGACTTCTCATTACAGTTCCATGTATCCATACAGACACACACACACACACACACACACACACACACACGCACAGGCACATCTGTGCTCTACAACTGCCTCAGCTGGGCTAAGCCCTCACTTTAGTGCCTCATTCACATTAGCTTTAAAAGCTTCTTTCAACACTTGACTCTTTAATATTCTGTTCCCTTCAAGTCCTTTGAACATGACTGTTGCTGCTCTATTATCCTTATTTTTGCGAATATATTATTACAATTTTTACCGTAATATACTGATAGTTCAACTTACTGATAGTTCAGTTTACACATTTTTGTCCTCAGAAGAGTAACCTTATTAGAGGGAATTTCAAATGTGGGACTGATAGGCAGAATGAGAATCTTGAGAGTACAGACTTGATCTACAATTAAGTATCTGGAAATACAATCTACCACTCATCCCCATACATAAGCAGACTCCCAAATAAGGTTTCTGTTGTTTATCGTATTTATTTCTAAGCGTAATACTACCTAGATGAATTTTTTGTGAAAGACTGGCTTTTCAACCAAAAAAAAAGAAGAAAAAGAAAAGCAAAAATTGTGATTTGATTTCTTAGTTTCCATGAAGTTAAAAGTTTTACATCTTTTTATTTTGCATTGTGTGCACATATTTGCTTTCCTTGAACCACCAATATTGCTAAAATTTAAACTCTTACCGGAAAATGCAAACATGAAAATTCCTCCATCCAGATTTTATGCAAATCCAAGTTGAGAGAGGTGATTTAAATGATCTTTTGCCTACTTGAAGTTTATTCTTTTTCATTTTTAGTGTTGGACAAAGTTGAACTAGCAAAAACTGCCTAATTTTGCTCATTTTTGCCACATGTAAAACTGCCTTAACTAAATAGGAGTGTAGGATTTTGCTTTCAGCTTTAGCTTTGAGATAAATACAAATCTGTGACAATATACAGCAGGAATTATTACTACACTTCCAGCACTAATGGATCTCCTTCATTTGGCAGTTCTAAGTTTTCAGAACCATGCTTGGTGAGATTTACATCCATTGTTGTCTGTTTGTTTTTCATCTTAGTTCACTGACTCACAAGCAAAAACCCATCAAAGATGTGCTCAATCCAAGTACTATAGGCTCAAGTCACAAACAAGATAATACACACACACACACACACACACACACAAGATATGTATATGTATATATGTATGTGTGTGTGTGTGTGTATATATGTATATAACGACTGTCTTTAATTCTTGCTGGAGTAAATTAAATCGACCCTGGCTGGTAATTTGATTCCTTTTTGTACAAAGCAGTTGAATTGTTTTAATGCCAGGGTCTCTAACACTTATCTTCACTTGAATCGGAAGTTATCATTTCCTCACCCATACCCCTCAAAATATAACTCTGACCAACCAGGATCTTCAACTCTGTATCTGCAGACTTTTTCCTCCTAGAAGCACTGAAAACCTTGCTGTTCTTACAGGTGGCAGTCCAGAAGTGCTGAGGAATTCTTACCTGCATAGGCTTCAACCAACAAATCTCAAGATTTAGTGTAGTCCGGCAACCTCAGCCCTAAGGTGAAACAATTCTGAACGCTGCATTGCCCCATTTCCCAAAATCACTCACTGTGTTAAGCTGCAGTCTCCTCCTCCTGGCTAGATTAAGAAGATGACCTTTATTGCGTTCTGGCTTCCCTTTCCTGTATTAACATTCTCTTACCTACCTTCAGTCCATGCACATCCCAAATAAACTCTGCGCTCAAAACCTTTTTCAGAGTCCGCTGCAGAGAAAACCCAGACTGAAATTCCGCTGAAATCTTCAGCTGCACTTATATAGGCTTGTTTTTGAAAAGTTAATTATCCTTGTAGAAGATTGCACCTCTTTTTGCAGGATCTCCTCTCCCCTAGTGTCCACTGCAGGCAACCACATTTTCTTCTCCTGTGTAATTTATTACTGCCCTTGTTCAAAACAAGTGATGACTCCAATAACTGAAAAATGATTCTAACCTAAACAAAGAGCCTGAGAAAAGAAACCAGTGTCCACTTAAGATATAAACAGGAAGGTCTTCTCCCTGCCTGGCAATTTATAGCTAAAATATTGCAGGATATAATAATAGCACACATTCCAATAGCCCCAAATGAGAAACCTATTTTGATCTCGCTGCTTGGAAAATGTGTACATTCTCTGAATGGAAAGAAAATTGCTAGCAACAGACTGAAAATTATTCTCCTTTTAAGGGGGATGGAGGACTCCCTGAGAAAGAAAAAAAGAAGGATTCTGACCAGGTAAACTTTTCTTGTAAACATCCTAACAGCAAACCTACTAGCAAACGCTCATGGGTTTTGCTTGTCAAAATCTTTATTTATGAAATGTTTTCAACAAGGTGTATTAGATTGTTTAAAATTGTTTATAGTCAAAACAAAAAGAAAAGATAGAACTAGAATCTAAGGGTTTGTGAAGTATGGATTCTTGGAAGATGTCACATAAACTATATAATCATCTGAACATAAAATGAAGGTGTGTAATGAGCAAAGCATCTCCTTGTGTGTACATGATGCAGCCACATTTAGAGACCTCATGTGTTAATCTGTTAGTTTAGACCAGACTGTGTCCTAAGGTGGAAAGACATGGGGAGCTGTATTGACAGGACTGGACTTCTCACTCCTTCGTCTATGAGACAGACCATTATTGTATCCTTGTATTGTATCATTGAAATTACTAGTAAAGCTAGATACTGGGTAGAATCTCTGATAATGCTTATGGATCTGATTTAACAACCCAATCATTTGTGTCTGTTTCTTGAGAAATTGGCAAATTTTGTCCATATAGATGAGGATAAAAATCTGTACTATTTTATGCATATAATGAAACATCCCCTGCTACTCATCTTCACTTGGAGCAGAGTTATTGTTGCCTCTCTCATATCCCCAGGAATGTGGTTGTACCTACGTAGATTTCTGCACCTCTGTGCCTGGAGCCTTCTTTTCCCCCTAGATCTGCTGACAGCTTTGCTGCCCTCACACCAATGATCTCAGGATTTGATTTATAAATATCCCAGCTCCTTTTGCTTCTCTAATATGCCAGGAATATTTTGGGATATATGTTTGAAAAAGGAAATGTGTGGAAAAGGTGTTCCCCACTCTCTTGATAGGAGGGAAAGAATAAACTAACGTTATAATGGTGGGAGAGGGTAGGAAGAGAAAGAGAAGTCAGAGTATCAGCACTGAGTGCTACTGAAAGGAAGGAACCATGCTGTAAGAAGAGAGGCTACAGTGGGCGACTCCTCTGCCACCTTACATCAGCACTTCCCTACATCAATATCTTGAACCATTATGGAAATTGAGTAAATGTCTGAAGACAGCTAACCATTGCATGGTGAAATTGTGTAATCAAATCATGCATACCTCAATCGTATTATTAGTTCTTGAAATATACAATTAGATGCAAAATAAGAATATCAATCCAAGTTTATTAAGATATATGTGTGACAGTATCACAAAAGTGAGTTTTACCATATATGACACATGATATTTAGGGAAAGTGTTTTCTGGATTGATAAGGAAATAAAGGACAAATGAGAGACTCTTTTATTGAGAAACATAAGCAAAAACATCCAAAAGAAAAAGTAGAAAGTGCTGAATTATAGAGATCAGGGCTGAGATAATTTTTCTTTTGGGAAAATCTGGAAGCAATCACTGTGTGAACCATGGTTTCAAAGCAAGAGGCTCAAATTAAGTTTAATAAAATACATTAAAATCAGGACATTAAAAAATATTTTTTGATATTCATATTTCAAGTAGAGCCATAAATTTAGTCAATAATACAAATGGTTTAAAAATTTATTTATATAATACTTATTACAATGAGATAAATACGTTTTGTTACATTTCACTGTTTTCTAGAGGTAGAGAAATGAGAAATGATTTGTTGAAATGTAAGAGGTTCCATTTTCAGTCAGATGAGATTTGACTTTTTCCTAAGAAAACAGTTAAATAAGCTGTTTTTCACAAATGATTTGATTCCATAACATTACCCTTTCCCTGCACTCTACAGGATGATAATATAGAGATGGTGTGTGTGGGTGTGTGTATGTGTGTATATGCACGTACCTGTGGACAAATAAGCACAAGCCTAAAATTTGTATAGATGCAGGAACACTTTCATCCTTTGAGTCTACTAGGGTAATCTGGGCGGTGATGAATTATTATCCTGTTTCCTTTGTTTTCTTGTCTCAAATTTCACACCCTGAGACTTTGCCTTTAGTTCAATTCTATGAAATGTGAATTGCTTTGGCCAGACCTTAGGTTAAAGTCAAAAAAAGCAGGAGAGCATCAGAATTACCAGACTCTTAACATATTACGGGAGAAAGCTGGGGCCATCCGGTGGCATAGTGGTTAAGTTCACATGCTCCTATTCGGAGGCCGGGGTTCACTGGTTCAGATCCCAGGCGCAGACCTACAGACTGCTTATTAAACCATGCTGTGACAGGCATCCCACATATAAAATGGAGGAATATGGGCACAGATGTTAGCTCAGGGCTAATCTTCCTCAAAAAAAGAAAAAAAATTATGGGAGAAAGCAGAGCCATTCTTCCAGAACCAGGTACTGAGTGAGTGCCTGACCCAATAAAAGATGATAGGGAGTTTATAAAGCCCTGGCTGGAGACAGAGTGAAACATTTAAAATGAATCCCAATCGCTGCAGCCCCAGTGACACAGATTCGTGTATTCACTTTCACCTCCGCAACTCTGGGCACCTTGTATTTTGAGTAAGATAAGTGCATGCTTCAATATAATAAGAAAATAATCACATAACTCACTTTTCTCCCTCTCTCTCCTGGTTTTCTTTTTTTTTTGCCCATTCACTTATGAAGTATAAATCACCACAAAACTGCGCTCATCTTAGGAGAGGTCAGAATATAAATGTTTCAACAACACTTCTTCCTAAATAATTAGAGATCCTATCTGAAGACATCTGAATTCAATGAAACTGTGGATAAAACACTGGTACATCCTATAGTTTATATAGTGAGTCAGTACAGGTTTGAACGCAGCTACTGCAAGACCTTCCTTAAGAGGATGGACTAATTTTTATATTCATACCTCTAATAGGGTTCTATATGTTATTTTGAAGATGTGAAAAAAGCTATATCATTTTAAAACAAATGATAAAACTGAATTAAAATTACTATGATTCAAAATTTGTTTAGTTGTTAAATAGAACAATGGATAAGAATGAAATTTTACTCATGTTGATGCCAGGTATTAGAATTATAATTGCCCATTTTATCTCTAATAACCTAAAACACAAAATTTGAACTTAAGTTTATTTAAATGATCCATTACATAGTAAGAACATTGAATACATATACTTTATTCATGATTAATACCATTTTAGTTTCATGGAAATACAGGTGTCTATATTGCAATGTTTAATAATGATCTATTTTTACTTGTAAATTTTCCTAAGAGTTTTATAACCTTTACCTAAAAACCTGAACTTTATGCTATTTATGCAATTTGTTAAGGCACTTTGTGATTTTTATAATGAGTATTTTAGAGTACAAGTAATAATTAGATAATTTTTCAAAAGTTCATTCCATTTCTAACAATAAAATTAAAAGTATTCAGCTTAATTTTGAAGTATTTAACACTATCTCCCAAAGGAAACTGTGTGATATTTGGTTTGAGAAAATATTGATTCATCTCTGCTCTCTAACTGAAATATGCTGGAATTCTGATAATCTCAGAGATCCCAGCTCTCTGTCAAAGTTTTTGCTTCATTAGAAAGGAGCTAGAACTTGAATCTGGAACAGAGCACAGAAGTGGGAGAGAAACTTCAGAAAGAAATGAAGAAAAGACTCTCATTAAAATTGAAATTTAAACATGATCTTGTAGGATAAACAGGACTTGTAAGTGCAGAACTCTGCTTACCATAAAGTGAGAAATAGATAACAGACCTGCCTCAAATCAAAACCTAGATAAAACAAAAAATTCCACAAACGTATTCTCTTCCCACTGTTTTTAATATAATTTATGTATTAAAAAGTTACAAAAGCATGAAGTTTAATAATTATCAGAGGCAGCACCCATGTAACTACCACCCCATCCAGAAATGGAATATTTCCAGTACCCCCAAGATCTTTTCTTATTTAAACTTCCTGTTAGTACCCACTTTCTTCTTCTAGATATTCCATAATCTTCATCTCTAATACCATCTTGATCTCTAATGTGAACTATAGCATAGTTTTGCCTGCCTTTGAAATTTTATCTGACTAGAACAATACAATATAAACTCTTCTGTGTTTAGCTTGTTTACCTCAATTTCTTGTGAGAATCATCCAAGAACTCCTGTCCATCTTGTTGAAGCACACTAGGTTAGATGCAAGTTACTGTGGCTAGTGGATAAGACACATTGATGGATTTAAATCAGTTGGGACCCAATTTGGATACTGGAGCAGGGTCAACTTTATTCAAAACAAAATGGATACTAATGATTATCTAGAGGAAATTTTGAAATCCTGAATTTCTAGGAGGATGAGCCTTGGGAAAATTGTTGATCCCTTTCAATGATTTTTTATGTTTGTTTTTGGATTTTTGGGGGGGTTTTTTTATTAAGATTCGTCTTCATGAATGAGTCTACCACTGATCTACATGTGCAAGTTCACTTTGAAGCACAATGAAAAGATGAGTGAATTTCTTCTTGTGTACCAATTTATAATCAATTAGAATACATATTTGGGTGTGTTTTGTTGAGAAATATTTAAGTCCAGATTCAGCACGAAAGAATGTTATAATAGATGAGCAATGACTTCCATGAGCTTTGATTTGAAAACATTTCACACATCCACAATCTCTGAATTTACCATTTCTCATATGGAATGAAGCTTTTGTTAATATAACAGACTTTTACTTTAGTGAGAGAACAGACAGTGCAGGTGAGACATAAGAAGAAAATGGAAATGAGAATGGCTAGTGCTAATACCAAGAGAATAAATATACTGTCTTCTGTTAATCTTTTTTTTCACTTTTTATTTTGAAATGAATATAGATTGACAGAAAGCCACAAAAATAATCCAGTACAGGGAGCTCCCTTGTACCCTTCATACAATTTTCCCTAATGGTAATATCTTACATAACTAGAGTACAGTATCAAAACCAAGACCTTGACATTAGTACAATCTATAGACTTTATTCAGGTTTCATCAGTTTTATATGCATTCATTTGCTTGAGTGTGTTTGTGGGAGTGTATTTATGTATCCAGTTTTATGCAATTTTGTCACATGTATAAATTCATGTAACCCATCATATAATCTGTGTTTTTATATTCTAGAAAGTAATTACTACCAATTATTTTGTTACTCTGAAATATGATTGTTAAGAAAAGGCGAGATGAATGATTGAAACTTTTCCTCTATTTACTAATTTTCATTTTAATGAGTTGGTTCATTAGGGGACAATTTTAACATTTATTGAGCACACATTACATGCCTATGCTAAGGCTTAGTGTGAATGTCTCAGTAAGTGTATCAGTACACATTAAGTGTATCAGTACATTTAATCCTAGTGAAGTATTTTGACATTCGGCAATTTTATTGATATAGAAATTTATTAATACACCAGAAATTGTCACATCCAATACTTTCCTTAATGTGAAGATTACACAAACATACCTAGCAATAAGATATCATTTAAATTTCTCCTGTGTTTGAATATTCTTGTCCTAGAGTTAAAGATCCTGACATTATTTTAAATTGAGTAGCCAGTTTCTTACTGGTCATTCAGTTCCATGGATAACTTTCCTAAGAATTGACTAGGATTGTTCTTTAGGGGTCTTGCTCTGGCCTTCTCTAAGCAGTAGAGATGATCATCTTGTAGTTCTAATCAAGTGAGGAAATAATAGCCACTAGTAGAGATGCTGATTTTCAATTCTTATTCAACACATTGTTTTAATTTGATCTCTGATATATTACCCAATATCTTTGCGATTATATTATGGGTTTGGGATATTGCATTGTTTTTACAAGTATGGTATCACTTTATAATTGCAATTTTAACAGATAGTTACAAATTCACTCATGGATGTTGACCAGAGACGTTACTCAAGAAAGTTTTCCGTTTTTGCATGAAGTTAAAAGTACTGAGAGAACTGCTTCCCATCAAAAGAAATATAGATAAGCAATAAAACCAAAGCGGCAACCAATTCTGCATCTGGTTCAGGAAGGGCTTTATCAGACAAATGAAAGAAACAAAACAATGTGAAAGTTTTGGATATGTTTAGATCTTTCTCAGCACTTGACACTGCCTAATAGCTGTTTTATAAAGTGAGATTTCCACACAGAAAAAGAAGTGTTCATATAATGCTGTCCTAACTGGTAACGTATATTTTGTATAAAACACTGGCATTCTTTGATTGTTTACAGTAAGAATAGGTTTATAAACCCAGAGTGGAAAAAACATACGATTTCTTTCAAAATTTCTTAATTTGAGCCTGTAATGCACATCTCTTCTAATTAATAAGTCCCATCATATGGGACTTAAGCAAGATGTGAGGACCTCATGCAAGAGCTGCGAAGAGCTTGTTGGCTGCAGCTGTGGCTTGTCAAACCCCACAGAGCTGGAAACAGTTTCTCTGTGGTGAGCTGTTAGGTGGGCCTTTGGGTTCTCACTCTGAAATAACACACTGAGGGTGACAAATTTGTCATTTCCTGAGGTCTAAAGCATGTACTTTTACTAAGTATCATTGAAATGACACTGAGCCTCTTTTTTGACCTTTAGGCAAAAATATCTACATTGCAAAGCACTATGATCAGTATCTGTTGATGAAACTTGAGCATAAAGAAAAGACAAGGAAAGTAAAAGGATTCCCAAGGTTGGTAAGATTCATCAGTGCCCAAACAGGCCTTATTTAGATCTATAAAAATCTGTCAGACTACAGAATTAACCTTTTAACTTTTGTACTAAACTTTCATCCAGTGAAAGTCAATCAATTTTCACATTTCTAAGCTCCAGTAGCCTGAAAAAAAACTGGGCAAAAAGGAGTCATATAAATGATTATTGTTAAAATTTTATCATTTGTCCCCTTATTCTTTAGTAGAGAAGTAGTCTATAATTTATTATATTTAATAATTGTCTATAAAACAGACAATTTTGAGGCTCACTATATGCCAGGATTTGTGTTAGATATTGTGCATAATTTTCCGTATTTAATCTCCACATCTGTAAATATATGCATGCTGTTAAAAAGAAACAACAGGCTCAGAATGGAATCACTTGTGCTAAGTGATGAGGATTTTAGGCTGGTTAATTTTAGAACTTCAGATGAGAAGCAGGCTCCGAGGAGTGGAATTTGCTTGCCCTTTGATCAGAGACAGTTGCCTTTGTGAAGGAAATCTCCATGCCTCCCTCTCTGCCCCAGGAGGAAGGGGGGATGGCCTTATCTCTGGAAACTCTTACTGGGGAAGGCAAGGACTTAAGTTGTTTACTGTCTGGCAACCTCGTGTAACTGACCCCCCGCCCCCAAATCCTCTTTTGTCTTTAGCTGAGGATAATATTTAAGCGGTGACTTCTGCCATTTACTCAATCCGGTTTGATCCTTATCTAAAAGTTGTGGGACCGCCCAATGGCCGGACCCTACCAGCACTGGTACCATTTTAACTTTTTTTTGTCTTGTAAAGCGATAACTCACATACCTATGCCTTAAATTCAGCCTTACTCTCCACCCAGGTTGAAGCAGAAGCGGCAGCAGCAGCATCTCTGACTGCCCGTGGGTCCTGTCCCCATGCTATTCTATACTATTCTCTAAATAAAAGAGCGCTACTGCCAGATCTTAAGAGTCTAAGAAATCTTTCTTTCAACTCCTCGGCTCACTGACCCCGCATCACTAAGCAAACCAAAACTTAACTAACTTAACCTAACTGCAGTTACAACCTTCCCCAGGAATGTAGTATTAACTGATCAGTGTGGAATTTTTCTAGTCAGCACAGATGAGGTAATCCCTTCCATCCTCTAAAGGAAGATGACGTATCTGCCCCACAGACACCGCTTCCCTCTCCCTCATAGGTAGGTTACCCAAGCCTGAAATAATCTTTTTTGTTTATTACTTCCTTGTCTTGCCTTTAAAAATCTTTTCTTTTCTGTAGCCCTTTGGACTTCCTCCCAACTTGTTAGATGGGATGCTGCTCTATTCGTGAATCATCCACTAAAACCAATTAGACCTTTAATATTTACTCGATTGAATTTTTGTTATTGAAAGAATTTGGTAGCCTGTCTTTGGTGGTTTCTGTTTTTTGTTTTTTGTTTTTAGTAACACTCTCTGAAAGTGTTTTATTTTCCCCCCTAGGAAGATTGGCCATGAGCTAATATCTGTTGCCAATCTTCCTCTTTTTTTTTTCTCTCCTCAAAGCCCCAGTACATAGTTGTATATCCTAGTTGTAAGTCCTTCTAATTCTTCTTTGTGGGATGCCACCACAGCATGGCTTGATGAGCAGTGTGTAGGTCTGCATCCAGAATCCAAATCGTCAAACCCTCGGCCACCAAAGCAGAACACATAAACTCAACCACTATACCACCAGGCCAGCCTCTGGCCTTGGTTTTACCCCCAGATCCCCCGATTCCACGTTGGGAATTACTGGTGGCAGCTGCAGTTGACCATTTGGTTGGTATCAGTGCACAGCCCCCACTTTTGGGGGTCTCCTTGTTCAGCCCTTTCTCCAATCCCCATATTCCACTTTGGGAACTACTAGTAGTTCAGCCTACAATTCCTCATTTGACTGGACACCCTCATCCCTCATTTATGTTCCCAGAGTCTACACTGGGAATTTCTGGCTGTTGCAGTTCCCCATTTCTTTGGAATCCTTCCCCAGATTTCACCTTAGGAGCCATTGGTGGCAGTAGTGGTTCCCAATTTATTTGGAATCAGTCCACAGTCCTCCTTTGTTGAGGTCTGCTGGTTCAATCCTTTCTCCAGGCCCAAGTTCCACATTGGGAATTGTTGGTGGTTACTAGCAAGAGTTGGACAGGGTCCATGTTAAAAACCACAGTGTGTCCAGAATCGGACTAGGTCCAATTTGAGTTGGACTGAGTCTAGCACAAGGCCTCTGATGAATAAAACTTTGTTTTAAAATCCGAAGAATTAAGTGTACCCCCTTCTAGCACACCTGTCTAAGAACTGTGGTACCAGAAGTTAAAAATAACTATAAACATGGCAAAAACTTACAAAGGATAACTGAAAAGTTTTGTGTACTGAGATCTTGGTTTGGTAACTGTCATGTTGGGAGCTCAAAAGTATGGTTGGAGAGAAATGTGGTTTACACCACATTTGCAGCTATATATGGCTGGATAGAAATGTAGGTTGAACTCCATTTGCAGCTAAGAGTCCTATCAAACTGCTGCCAGCCCTCAGGGAAATTACAATGGCCATTAGAAGGAACATTCTAATTAGATAAGATCATTTAAGAAGTGCACTTAAAAGTAAGAGTTCTCAAATTAAACAAACAGAATGGGATACTTATTTTAATTGGTATGCAAAGCTTCCAAAAGGCTTCAAAATTCCAAAATAGTCCCATTGAAAGATGTGTTGTAAAAGGCTAATAAAAAATTAAAAACACAAGAGGTACCTAAAACAAAATACAATAGGATTGACATGATTCCTACTGCTCCCCTCTCTCCCCCTTTGAGTATTCATTCTAGTTATCCTCCATCTAAATTGCTTTTATGTGACTCTAAACAAAAGTCCACCCAGTTAATGGCCTTAGAGACACTCCCATATCTACTTTGAGGGAGGGCCTCTGTATGGGACCCTCTCAGAGTTCCAAGACTCAGAGATTTTCTGGTAAACTGCTATGTTATTCCCTTAAACAGCTAAGGGGAAACTAAAATTAAAATTAATTGAAAAACCTTGCCAAATTCTGTCAAATATCAGAGCTACACTCTCCACTTTAAACCTCACTCAGAACCTGCAGATGAGAACCTGGAAGAAAAAAACTGGCAGAAGCCAGCTAAGAATGAGAATTCTTACCAGAGTCAGCGCTCCCAGATGTCCTTAGTGCCCAGTTAAGAGAGGAAAATAAAATTTCACATTGTTCCTACCTTTCTAAATCCAGATTCATTGGTTATTTATACTTTCTCTCCCAAGGATAGCTATTGTCTTGCTTGTCTCATTTTACCTCCTAAGAATTTGGCGTGGCCTTCTGCCTGCCAAGGACATGCAGGTTGCTGGTTCTTTCTTTTGGCTGTCTTTGGGAGTGACTTTAGATCTTGTGAAGATAATACCTTTTTTTACCCTCTTTGAAGTGTTCAATACTGCCAAAAACATTTACTCTTTGGCCTGGCTGAAAACTGGCAAGATATTTAAAATAAGTTTTTAAGTATCTCTATAGAAAAAAATAGGCCAAATCGGAAGCTGGTATTGAGAGCCTGATGGAAACTGTTTTTTAGGCCTTCTCCCATAAACTAAATAAAACTATCTACCCAGATTTAAAGAAACAAATTAGCAATGATGTAGTAGGACAGGTAGATCAACCTAGGGTGTCATTTAGGTGACGAAGCAATTCTTTGATGAACTTAGAGCAACTGTCCTTATCTTATAAATCTTTGAAAGACTGGAAATATAGCTATAGAGAACTAAAGGAGAAAAAAAGGAAAAGAGGTTCTTTTTAAAAATGCAAACTGCTCCACAGTTTCCATAAGATTATTTGTCAAGGACAAATGCAGATCATTGTGTCTTCTCCACAAAAATCAGTAGAAAAAACTTTAGCCATCTGAATAGGTAACCTTAACATATTCCATCTACCAAAAAAACACTTACATACAATTTCTCTGACAACCAGTGACTTTTACATTATCATACTTGCATCATAGCTAAATTTTAAAAAGAAACTATAAGGTCTCTGTTCGCATCTGCCTATATGTTCATGTATGTCTATGTAGGTATCTTATAGACATGTGATATTTTCTGCCTCCAGATAGTATTGCCAAAATTAATTTGTAAAGGAGCTCTATTTAATTGGCTTAAAAATAAGCAAACACATTGGGGCTGGCCCCGTGGCCGAGTGGTTAAGTTCACGCACTCCGCTACAGGCGGCCCAGTGTTTCATTGCTTCGAATCCTGGGCGCGGACATGGCACTGCTCATCAAACCACGCTGAGGCAGCGTCCCACATGCCACAACTAGAAGGACCCACAACGAAGAATATACAACTATGTACCGGGGGGCTTTGGGGAGAAAAAGGAAAAAAATAAAATGTTAAAAAGAAAAATAAGCAAACACATATATGAATTGAAGAAATATAACAAAACTAATCCAAATGCTTTTTAAGTTCATGTAATCCAGGATTCATCTTTACTAAATAAAAGCTAATTTAAGGGTTTTTTTTTAAAGATTTTAAGTTTAAGCTTTAATTACAACAGAAATTTCTTTAAATTTATCAACATTGAATATAATGCAAACATGCAACTTTTATTCTACATGGGTTTTTTAGTCAAATAAGTTTATGTTATCTCTGTTGTAAAATTTGTCAGCAAGAAAAGTAACCTGATATGGTGAAGTTTTTATAATTAATCTAAACCTAATTGCTAAAAATAAGTAAATTAAGTGGATGTAAATAAAATACAAATTTCTAGATGAACTTTTAAAATAATTTTACCCAAATTACTTTGGTAACCCCAAACCTTAAAGTTTTGCTAAGTTAAATTACATGATGGATAGTCATTGAATATCTAGGTCATTCTTATATAAGATAAAATATTGAAACATTAATTACTGAACATAGGTTTACCCAATTTGGCTTCCTTTTATAGAGAAGCTATAGATATTCTGGTCTATTAGTAAACGTGTTTGGTGACATGCTGAAAAAATTTCTATGAGGAGGGCACATGTTTTTAGAATTTATAAAAAGTGTTTAAAAGTTTGCCAATTTGCATAAAGATACTATAAAAGACAGTTCATAACTGCTTACTTTTTAGTTTTCACTAGAAATTAAAGTTTTCTAAGGCTTAAAAGATTCTAATATATATGATTAAAGCTACTAGAAATAACAAGGAAAACATTTCTATGTGCAAGGAAAGTAGGATGTGTGATTTTGGTAATAGAAGATTTATGAAAAAGGAATCTTTGGAAAGGAAAGGAATTTTATGTGTGGCCAGGACTAACTAAAATGGAAATGAATTAAATTAAGTAAATGAGTTTTAATATCAAAAGTAAGCTGGAGCAAAAGTTAAAATCTGGATTTCTCTCTCTTGAAAGAACAAAGTTTTCCTGGACTATTGGTCTGTTTTTGATGAGAGATTTTAAAAGGTTTTTCTTCATTTTTTAATAAATCCACCTAGAAAACAAAGAATTTTTGTCTTGTCAAATAATCACTTATGTTCCATGTTGTTTTTATCAGGCCTTTGATTACTTAACAAAACAGTCTTCTCTACTAAAAGAAACCCCTGAGTTTTACTTACAACTATTAACTTTATTTGCCTGCAAAGTCTTTAATTGTTACCATCGTAAAATGGATTACTAAGTATTGTTTTACAGTGAACTATGATCCTATTTGACCAACTGTTTAAAAACCCTTTGATATCTTTGATATACTCCCAAAAATGAAATTCTAAGTGAAGTTCATTTTACCTCAAACTGACTTTGGGATTTTCCAGAGGGATCCCCAAAACACCTTAAAAGATTTGTTCTCTCTCTTTATAAAAAAGAGAGATGTTAAAATAATGAGGCTAATTTGATATGTTAAATTATTTGGAAGGCATTGTCAAATGAAAAGTAATACTAAGCCTTCTTTATATTGTGT
Organism: Equus quagga; assembly: GCF_021613505.1. Taxonomy (NCBI): domain Eukaryota; kingdom Metazoa; phylum Chordata; class Mammalia; order Perissodactyla; family Equidae; genus Equus; species Equus quagga. The sequence continues at coordinate 48,207,824 of NC_060267.1, forward strand.
TTGTATAAGTATATGCTATAAGTGTTCCAGAAATTATATGAAAGTCCTGAAATTCTTGTATGTCCTGGTATTATATTATCAGTCATAATTCTAATTATTATCTTGAAGTGTTATTTGTCACTGAAATAACCAAATTTCCTTCTCAATTGCATTATAGTGGACTTTCATCAGATCCTTAACCATAGCCATTTTTAAGTATTTTGGCATTTACAGCTATCTTTTTATTCAGATGCTTTAGCAAAAGTGTTTCATCTTCTAGGAGACTCATGGAGAGGGCTTTGACAAATATGAATTTCTGATAACTTTAAAATCATAAAACTGAACTGGGTAAGAATTTACAGAACCAATGGAAAAACTGGACTCAAGCAGAACAAGAATTAATAACGTGGGACTGAATAAACTGAGGAGGAGAATAGCAATTTTTATGACTCCTTGTTTGAAACATTGCTGGTTCTCTAATGTTTTGTTTTTCCAGTTTTAAGAAAACTTTTCCTCTTAAGCTACAACTTACAGCAATTTGATAAAATATACCTTTGTAAACAAAGATGAAACATTTACTTTTTCTCCCTACCTGAATCTTCCAAAATTCAGCAACTCTTTTCATGGCAATAGAGTTAGTTATTTATATAAGTTCAGTAACAATCTGTTATGCAATTAGAAACATTAACTATATTACCAAGGCTTTGACTGAAATATCATATTTGAAAGAGATATGCATAGACTCAGATATGGTCAGACAGCTTTAAGGAACTGCTTGAACTTTGGCTTGGCTTTCAGGTATTGAGAATTTTTTAAGTCCAGTCTGAGGTTCCTTATAAAAAGTTCCAGCAAAGTAGTCTGAAAAAACGCTTGTATGGTCAGTCAGTATTCTTGCTGAACTTATGTAAATAATCAGGCCAAGTCGAATCAAAAAAAATAGTTTTACTATGATTATCCTTGGGGAAAAAATGGGGGTTATTGTAGAGAGAAAAAATTGTGTTTTCACATTTGTAGATATTAGATTCTAGTCCTGTTAATTGTCTTTGAGATTTTGTTACATACTTGTAAACTGGACTGGATCCTGAATTCTTCTAGTTTCCACAAATATCTAGCTATGACTCTCCAAACTAACATTTCCAATTTTCTCCCACCCTCCTGATTCTGAATTAGTAAGAGCAAGCGCTACCCTTGAATCTCCTTGGGAGGAACTATATCAGGTCCTCCTCACTACCCAGATGGCAGCCAAACTTTAGGGACTCAAGCCTTCGTTATGTGTCATAGCTAAAAAAGGCTCTACCTGACATCTGGTCCTGTACAAACACTAGAGACCTGCAAATCAAATTGCCTAGGAAGAGAAGTAGCTGACAGAGAAGTACACTGCTTCCTCCCAAGATGCCAGATCAAGACTTCATTCTTTAACTGAACATGGAACCATTTTTTTCTTTCCTTTCCTTCTTTCACACTGGCTTATGCCTGGAAAGATAATGCCATCTCCTACACCATTGCTAAGCGGGGTGAACTTTGCCTTTCAGACTGTAGGATTTGTCATCAAAAACTCCTATCTGTCCATTAATAGTGCTGCCTTAATGGGAATGGCTCTTGCCCTGACAGGATTTCTCTCTATCTGTGGTGGGTATCATTCTCCTTGGGCTTATTAATGCCTAGATAACTGGTGCATAACTGGGCAATGAGTCTTAGGTTATCTGACTGTGCCCTTAACTGTTCACAATCAGACTTAGATACCTCACTGGTCAACTCTCCTGAATGTCTTGAAAATAGGATAGCCCTTGATTATCTTTTAGCTGAGCAAGGATATGTCTGTGATGTGACCAACACACCAACTGGACCTGGATTAACACTTCCGGGGAAATTAAAACTCAGCTACATAAGATCACTGAGCAAGACACTTACCTTAAAAAGTTGACTCCTTCAGTGATGTCTTTCTTTGACTTATTTGATTTTGATTAGTCTGGGTCCTGGGGACCATGGCTCTAAGGTGCACTCAAAACATTGGGAAATATCCTGCTTATTATAATCATAATAATCTCCCTGGTGCATTGTATTCTCTCAAAAGGCTTAAATGTATGTTTGTGGCTGCAAACCACAAGTGAATGATCTCCCTAAGATTGGAACATCAGAAAAGGAGCCAAGAAAATGACCAACTTAAAGATAGTGAACCTGAATCCCTGACCTGTGAATATCACAGGAATTAAGCAAAAATGTGACCTACGAAATCACGCAAAGGATGGACAAAGCTGCCAGAACTACAGAGTGGTTGTGTACAGTGGTGTTAATGCCTTAAAATTTGATCACATCTTTCAGTTAAACTGAGTGTCTCATCTAAGCCGAGAATTGTTAAAAAGAAACAGTAAGACCAAAATGGAGTCACTTGTGCTAAGCAAACAAAAATTTAATACCTAACCTAATTGCAGTTAGAATGTTCCCCTGGGGATGGTAGCATTAACTAATCAGTGTGGAATTTTCTGGTCAGCACACATGAGGTAATCTTTTCCATCACCCAAAGGAATATGAGGTAATCTGCCACATAGACCCTTCTATGCCCCAACAGGTAAGTTACCTAAGCCTGAAATAATGGTTTTTGTTTATGACTTTCTCATTTTGCCTTTAAAAACTTTTCCCTTTCTGTAGCCCTTTTAAGCTCCTCTCTACTTGCTAGATGGGATGCTGCCCAATTCATAAATCATTAAATAAAGCCAATTACATCTCTAAAATTCACTTAGTTATATTTTTGTTATTTAACAATGCACATATATTTGACTATGCACTGTTTGACTGTTCTTACAGAGATAAAACCCAGATTTAGATAAGTCATTAAACTAAGTTGTAACCATAATTTTGTATAATCTATGAGTGGTTTATAAAGTCTTAGTAAACTTTTAGTTATATGCTTTGTTTCCTTGTTTCCCTGATTTCATGCCTTCTGTCTTTTAAGAAGCAGAATTTATTTTTAAAAGATCTGTCTATAAACACTAATTTCTATTTGTGAATTTGATGACATTTTCAATATAAAATAATTTATTTGAAAAGGATATTGGCACCAGATGGTCCTCTTTAGAATTTATTTGGTTTTGTTTGAAGTTAGATTTCATGGGGGAAAATAATTCTATCCTGCTCCCTCCTTCTACTGTGCATGTACATATGTGTGTTTATATGTGTGTGAGTGTGTGTGTGCACGTGTGTGGTGGGAGAAGTGAGAAATCTTTGACCAGAGACATGTAAGTGCAAAGTGAGCATTATAATTTGACTGTAACACTTAAAGGATATTTACTATTTGCTGCACGTGAATATCATGTTTACAATGTTCCAGGTAGACGCAAAAGCTAGAAATATGTGAATAAATCTTATCTCTTATTTAAGATCTCTGTCTAGTGAAAAGGTTAGAAAATTATAACATAATTTATTGATAGCATAAGAGAGGTATACACAACATGCTCTGAGACAGTAGAGTTAGGTACAGCAAGTCAACTTCATGAAATGAAGTAGCAAATGTAAATTATGTCTCAGTTGAGAAAAACTCTCTTTGTCAATGCTAAGGAATTTGATTTTATTATGTTACCTTAAAGTATATACTAAGTTTTATAATTTACTTGTTTATATGAATTTTTCTTGGTTATAAATCCCTTCAGAGTAACAGAAATTTTAAAAAGAACAGAAATGACCTGTATTCTATTTGCTTTCTCCCAGGTCCTTTAAATGTAGATGATTCTCTTAGTCTTTCCAGGGATTGACATGAGAAGAAAGTGAGTGTAGGGTGTGGTTATTCCACTTTGGAAAAGTGTAAGAATGTTGATCAACAAATGGAGGCATCCAAGACGAGTATCACATCTTTGCTATTTATTTGATTGTCTTTAAAATGATAAGCTAAATGTTTTGAAACTCCTAAGTTCATGTGAATGATTTTCATTCTTCCTCTTCAACACTAAATAGAGAACAGAATCATATTTTCCATTATAGTAAAATTAAAAAATTTTTATGGGATAAAAAGTGGGGCCAGATTTAATGGAAAAGTGAAACTGATATCTGAATGTGTTAAAATCAATATTTTAAAAGTGAATTACTATTTTAAATATGTTTTTTTATAATTAAGTTAATATTTTTCCCAACTATTCAATATTTTAAAAGTGAATTACTATTTTAAATATGTTTTTTATAATTAAGTTAATATTTTTCCCAACTATTATGTTAAGAAGCTTCAATACTTTTTTTGAAAATATTTCAGGATAAAATTGATTTCCTTATTTAAGAAATATTTCTGGGTACGTACTAAGTCCCAGACACTCTTTGGGATGCTGTGAATACATGATGAGGTATGTATTAGATGATAAGGAAAATCCTCACTATGAAAAAGATAACTAAGCAGACATGAAAATAGGTGAATGAGCAAGCCATGCAGTTGAGAGAGAAACACTGAATGAACGTTCTGTGGCATCTACAGTTGAGATGCAAGTATTTATTTGGCTCCTTTATTGAAATAGACTTCAAACTGTTATTAGGAAATGTATAATCCAATCCTAGAAGTACTTCCTTATATTAAATCCAGCTATACATACCAAGAAAGAATGGCCAAAGTTTAGTCAAGAATCTTGAATTACTTTATTTTCATTAGAGAATATCAAATAGATTTTTCCTTTGTTTCCACAACAAATGAATCCACTTTTAATCAGAAATATCCAATATCTGTACTAAAGCTTTTTGACAGCAAGTATATCCAAGAATTTTCTGTTGCTTTGTTAGTAACAAAACATCAGTTAAAAAAAATAAAAGGGAATGGTTGTGGAGAAAAGGGAGGGCTACAATTGATACATTTCTAAACTTTTATCAATTTCTACTTTACATTAAGCTAAACAGACAGACAAATATCCTTACTAGGAACACAAATTAATAGCCACAAGGATAACAAGGTTTCACTCAGAAGTATTGCCTACAAGAGTAGTAAAAGACAGATTAGGGCAGCCTCTGCATACCTGAATACAAAGAAAGGAAAAATTATTCACAATTTAGCCCCCTACCTGCTTCCCAGCATGAGATATATTCACGTACTTCTAATGGAGATCTGTCACAACCCTCTAGAAAGGCCTGGCCATTTGTCCTTTGTCCTGATTGAAAAGCCCAATAAGAACCTAGGAGTTACTATTCTGGCACTAAAGGAAATTCCAGGAAATATAGCAAGGTGGCTGCACCTGAGTAAGAACTGGGCCAGTGTCTCATAATTTCAGGACTGGAATTGAGTGAAAACATAGAAAACATGAGCAAAGGTAAAGTAAGAGTGGCCCTTCTGCTGTATATGAACACCAGATGCCATCTTAAAGCACAAAAGTGTTTCCAAATTAATGTCCATGCAGTTGTCTACAACGTTTATCCACCTTGGTAAGCTGAGCTTAGGAAGCATGCAGTGAAATGCAAGGAATGTCTTTAGTGGCTGCCACTTATTAAATTTACCCACATGTTGGCAGTGACAACAGTGCACTTAGGTTACAATGTCCAGCCTAACTGGAGCTACAGTGACCCCTTTCTCATTAAGGACATGGAAGTCTTCAGTCAGCTACCAAGTCCTGAAATAAACTTTCAGGGTCCCCTTTGTTCTGTTTGTTCTCATGGTTTAAGAAGAACTAATCTGTCCCCTTGTGGATGCGGTGTTAGCTGGTTCTTCCAACTGTTTCAATAGCTGAGATTTCAAGCAAATTTATTATCCTGGATTTCTATTTTTTGGTAGATCCTCTGTTCCATGTATCAGTAGTCCCAAGATATTATTCCCATGATCACTCTATCATTGACCATCCTATTTCACTGAATTCTCACCATTTTTCTCCCAAAAAGAGATGTCTCCCACTTCCAAAGTGAATGCAAAACACTTATTCCACTTCCAAAAAGCCATATCTCAGGAAAGAGTAGTTTCTGTGTCAAGTTGGGCACCAACTACCTGTCCGGTAATGAAATAGGACAAACGTCACAAATGATACATGATAGAACTCAAGGAAATTCAGAGAAAGTACGATGCACATGGTGCCCCAACCCTGGTCACACCATCAGAGGCATGCTTGGCTAGGCACAACCAAAGCCACTGAAGATAGTGCTATAGGAAAGGAATCCTGATTTCATTTGGATTCATACATGTATAGAGAGATTGAAGATGTCAGGAAGAATCTGACCTGAGCTAGATTCACAAGCTCATACAGTAGGCTAACACTCAGAAAAATGCTTACAACGCTAAATGAAAAAAAGAGTAAAAAAAAATCTTTTATCATAGATACAAAAGATATGCATTACAAAAAATTGGAGAAACAATAAAAGGTTACAGTAAAACATTTTGGGTGACAAATTAGGGTTTATTATAGATTTCTTCTCCCAAATTAATTTATTCATTTTAAATAATTTTTAGCTCCAAATTTAACCTTACTTGGAAAACACGTATTTGATCCTTGAAAATTCCTGAAGGATGGAAGCAATAATTAGTTAATGAATTATTCATACGTTAAACTGTTAATTCTTAGGAGAAGAAGGAAATAATCAGAATTTTCCATGTTCAGGATCAAAAGAAATATATTAACACATTTATATTCAGAGAGGTATGATGGAGAAAAAAATGCTAAAGTGGGAATTAGAGGACCAGAACTCCACACACAGTTGTACAACTAACCAGGATGTGGTCTAGAACAAATCAATTCTCTAGCTATCAGTTGCAGCAGTTCTCGAGTGAAGATTTAAGTCATTGATTCTCATAATTTTATCTTTTAGAGTAGAACTTTATATAAATAAAATTTTAAGTAGAAACGTAAACAAATAAAGTGCACAAAACCCAGAAGTATTATTGTTTAGTCTAGGAGTGCCCTTTCATTTAACTCTCCCCATACGTCCTTGTGAGAATCTAAGGTTACTACTTTTAAAAATTAGAAACAACTTATTTAGATGATCAAACATCCATTCTAACATTCAAAAATCTATGATTTTCAATATTCACAATTTATATATGTAGATATGTTTGAGCTATCTTCCCATTTCCAGATTTTGCTTGATTTGTTTTCTGAACCAAATCAATCCAGTGAAAGTAAATCTCTTTTGACTGAATTAAATCCTATAGAGAATCAGAATCCATAACATTATGGACCTTAGGCTTTGACTATGCTTTACTCTCTTTGCATCACCTAACATTGATGGGCAACAGCAGATGTTCGATTTCATTTTCCACATTTATGGACTCACGACTAAATTGATAATTGATTAATATGTGTGGCAGAGCGTTACAATATGACCCTTAAAGAATATCTTCTTGTATTCATGCCTTTGTGTTGTCCCTTTCCACTTTGAATCTGAACTGACCTTGTTACTTTCTTTGACCAACAGAATGTAATAGATATGATGTTTCTCAAGTTCCCTAACCAAGTTCTTAAGAGGCATTGAAGTTTTTCTCTCTTGTGAAGAACTAATCTGCCATGTAAAGCAGTGTGGGCTATCATGCTGGTAAGGCCACAGGGTGAGATGGGCCATAGAAGAGGAACGGCCATTAAGGGAGAGAAGTCTTTCAGAATGAAGATGAAGAAGACACAGGCCTTAACCTTGCAGCCTGTGTCAGAAATAAGAGCTATCCAGCTGAGCCCTGCCAAGCCAACCCACAGAAACATGAGAAATAAAAAATGATTGTTGCTCTAAGCCATTAAATTTTGGTGTAGTTTGGCACATAGAAATAGATAACAGAAACAATGTGAGATAAGCATGTAAATTAAAAGTTTCTCTCAAAGCAAAAAGAATATATCCACTTCAAGTCTTTGCATTGTCTTGCTCCACGGTTTTCTCTAAGAGTTTTATATTATTTTGTTCCTTTATATACATCAATGTTACACATGTTATCCAAAGCATTTCAAAGAAATCTATCAAGTTTTATCTAGTCAGGAAACTTTAGTTTTATTTGAATTTTAACTAAAATTTTAATTTTAGTACATTCTTAGATTCCAGTCAAATGAAACATATGAAAATATACTCAGAAAGTGACATTACTAACTTGTTATTAAACCTAACCAAATGTTAAATTTAAAACAGGAGTTATGGAGAAGTCATTATTTAGAATCACTAAATCTGTTCATCTGTTTAACAGATCTGATTCATTAATCACATGTTTTCTTTAACTTATCTTCATATCTAAAGTGTCTTCTTGACTGTTAATCTCCATCTCTTTTGGTCCTATCTTCAGTAGTTTCCTTGTGCTGTGTGATATTTCATCTTAATACGATCACTATTACATGCATGTTTTCTTCTATTTGTTTGCAATTTTATTTTATTCTATTTTCTTTTATTCTATGTTTTTACAAGTATAAATAATAAATAAATTTTAAAATATAATTTAATAAATTTACTCTGAATTCCAATAGTAGCTCTAATACTTGTTTTAAACTATATTAAAACATTAACAATAATAGAAAAGCATATATTAAGACTATAGTCATTTAAAATATTAGCATTTTTATAACAACAAAATTTTACATCCAATTTTTTGGAAATGGAAAAAGTAAAAGATGAATTTGTATTAGTTTAGACTGCAATTTTTGTTTCTTTCTGTCCTCTCCCTCCATTGTTTTTAGATTTTTATTAAAATTAAAAGATAACCGAATGGCACAAGATAATGAATCAGGACTGCTTGTGTGATCAATATATACATGTTTTCTATAAAAGAAAAGAAATATCTTTTATACAACATTTTACTTCTGACTGCACCAACTATAGTTTGAGATAAAAGATTTCTTCCCATTTGATCTTTTGTATCAGTTATAATATGACTCCAAGCTATTTTTGTTTTCATTTTCCTCCTTAAATGAAATGCACTAATTGCAGGTAAAATTCTGGTATTCTGACTTCTCGTTGAACTGATTTGGCCTAAGCCAGAATAGTGAATAACATAGCATGAATAACAGAGATTTGCAGGTTTTGCCTTGCAATATGAAAGACCAGATTCAAAGCTAAGCTCCACCACTTTCTAGGTTGGTGAATTACATAACTATTAAGTCATAATTTCACAATTTATAAAATTACAGTGTTTAACTCATTGGTTTGGGGATGACTAAATAAGATGATGAATACGAATCACAGGGTATAATGCAAAAAAACTATGCTAACCTACAAAAGATAGGTGGTGTTTTATAATTATCATTAACAGTCAGATGAAAAGGACAAGATAATTGCCAGATAGCATAGGGTGCAAAATAGAGATCACTATATGTGGAGAAGTATACATTACCAATTCCTCTTTTCATTGCAGAATGTAAAATTCTGTAGATTGCTGTTATCTCAAGTTTTCCTTATGTCAGATAGATGATAGAGGTTTTCCCCACATCATGGCCATTTCCCCTTCTGCAACAAGCAAGAATTCCCTAGAAGACAAAAGTTTTTTGAAGTCATTCAGTGGAGATGTCATGTTGGATTTATGCTCGCTGATGTGAATATTATTTCTCATAACATACTGTGTAGTTCCAGGAAACATTGACAATATAAGAGACATTAAATATACATAAGGAAAAATAAAGCAAGATTCTGAGCTGGTTCAGAGAAAGACAAGTAAGAATCAAGAACAAGAATTAGCGAAGGAGAGCTATGGAGTAGGAGGGCGAAGAGAGTACACTTTGCTTTTGTCATTGCAGTTGTCTAGATTTGGAAACCAGTCTCTTTTTTCTGGCTACCAGTGATATAATAAAGAAACTCAAGCGCCGGGATGAGTTTAGTGTCTCCAACTCCTTTGGAATGAAAAGTGGTGCATTAATGTGCTTTAGTTTTTGTTGTTAATATTTCCACAATGGATTTTAAATTTATTAAAATAAATGTTTATTTATAAAATAATAATGCCCATAATATGAGTATGGATAATGCTTTAAAGTATTAAAAAATTGAAACAAACTAAAGCCAAAGCCAGTCTGAAATGGAGAATCATAATATGTTACAGTTTATTGTTGATAATAGTTGGAGTTTGACAATATTCTATCAGTTTCCTATAATTTAAAGAGTTGTAAAATAACTTGAAGACACTTGAAAGACATGCAAATATTTTTAAAAATAAATATAATACTATATTAACAAATTTGTTTATTTTTGTCACCTTAAGAAGATGTAAAATGGGAATGTATGAGAGCAGAAAGTTGCATTATGTGTGTTCATGCGCTCCTCTAATCTGATAAAATTCTTTTACATAAAGACAGTTTCTAACTATCCACCCAGTGTTCTCTGTGTAACAGAAGTTACTTACTTTGACTAAAAGTTATAGTTAATATGGATCGGTGAAACTATATGAGAAAAAATGATGGGGAAATATAACAGTATATGGGCTTTTATTTTTCAAAGAAAAAGAATAAGGTTTTCCTAAAGTAGAAGTGCCCAATCATGTTAACTCTTTGGACCTCATTACCATCTTATAATCTCCTTATATCTCCTGCATGGTTGCTGAAAGAATATTTCCTATCATTTTGATACCAAAAGCTTCAATACCAAATTCTGTCTAAGGCATCACAACTGCTGATGACAAAAACGCACAACTGACATGGAGATGCTGGAAATTACATAAATCTGTAGAAAAGATATTTCCCATTAGTGCCAAAAATGCCAATATGACCTCTATTTGCAGAGGAAACTGTTGGAATGAATGTTTCTGACATTTTCTGTGCATATTGTGCCATGTAACAGAAGCTGAAAACACTCTGTTATCATTTACATAAGATTTTTTGCAACCTTTCAATGAAAGGTATTGTGGGGAATCAGAATTGGCCACCCCAAAATGTGTCTCTTTGGTATGAGGATTATTTTGGGCTGGTTACTTTTAAAAACTGCAGACATGGGAAAAGCTCTGAAAAGAAGAATTTACCCTTTGTAAGAGACATTTACATTTGTAAGGGAAATCTCCATCTGTAAAGGTATCTCCCTCTCTGTACCAGGAAGAAGAGGGGATGACCATATCTCTAGGAACTCTTATCAATGTGGAAGGCAAGGACGTAAATCTGCCTAATAACCTTACTCTGGTTTACTGTGCTTTTCTGGTAATCTCCCATAACTGACCCACCTCGCCCCCAACACCCCCAACACCCCAATATTAAGGAGAGAGCCTCCAGCATTTTGGCCAGTTGCTCAGTTTTCGTGAGTGTCTCCCAGGTATACATGTTATAAAGCTTAGTTTGATTTTTCCCCTGTTATTCTGATTCCTGTCAATTTAATTTGTAGCCCAGCCAGAAGGACTTGCAGGGAAGAGGATTTGTTTTCCTCCCCTACAGTATGAGTGTTGGGCCAGAGAATTTTCTAGGTAGTTTGCATTTCTGCATGTATGTATTTATGTAACAAACACTAATGAATACTTATTATGTGCCATGAATCTTCTATGTACTCCATAAATAATAATTCATTTAATAACTGTACTGAACTCAGATATACCCCTCCATTCTCCCAACGGCTATTTGATCTAACTTCAAACCTGTGCCCTACACTGTGTATCCATCTTGGTCTCTCTCAGGTTTTTAATCACCTAAAAAACCAGTGAGGTTCATTATATGAACTACGCTGTACATAAACAGTTGTGGCAGCCTCGGGATCTAAAACAAACACACAAACAGACAAAATGTGCTCAAATTAAGAAATTGTTATAATCTCTTTGGTGTGACAAATTGAATTTCTGTTAATACAGTGGCAAGTACAGAAAATGTGGATAAGGGAGGAGAATTCATGTGCTCTAAAATAGTGCCTGTCTTGTCGTTATCTATCTCTGTTAAACCTCCCATAAAAAGTAACATGAGAGCAGGGATTTTATCTGTCTTGTTTACTTCTGTATCTACAGCTCCTAGAACCATGTCTAAACCATAGCATATTTTCTAAATAATTATCTGTTTAATAAATGAATGTATGAATATATAAATGCAATCAGGTGTTAAGTAGATTTATAAAAATTGAACGATATTTAAAAATGAACTGAGGTGAGAATCAACACAACTATCTCAGTAGCATGAAAATTATGGCATCAGTGGAATAATCTGATGAGAACGAGGCACAGAGAGAATCTAGAAAAATACCAGCACATGACTAAATGAGATGACAATACAAAGGTGGACTATTTAGCATTCAAAACTAGTTTCTATTTGATCCTGATCAGATGATCTTTCTCTTTTCTTCAATCTGCTGAATGTGAGGTGCCAAAAGTCAGAAGTTTCAAGTGTCTGATTCCCTTTTTTTTGTTAGATCTGTAAAACTGAGTAGGTTACAGAACCCCTTTAATATTCTTTTCTGTCATCCGAAATGAATATTTACATATATAGGGGCTCACAGGACAGAGGTCATTAATTATAGTAGTTTGGAAATTAAAGTTTACTGGAACTGGTCAGACCTCAATCACCAGAAAAAATGCACTCTCTGTATGTAAAAAGTATACTGTACAGTACAGAAAATTTCCAACCTCAGACTTGCCGCTGCTCGAAATAACGTTTAACACCTACACTAGCCTTGATATGATCGTACAATCTTGGTGATGAAATGAATGAGTATTGGGTGAAGGAGATAGCTAGTCTGATAAAAAGAACAAGAAAGTGGGAATTGAAGTAGTTTACCTGGTCAAGGAACAGAAAATACAGCTTAAGGAGGAGAGACAGAGACCAAAGTGAGGTGTACAGCCTGGAGACAGTGATCATTATCACTTAACTGCCACTCTTTGTGTGATTATCATTCAGGGGACTGTGACCACAGGAAACAACACTAAATTCAGAATGAAGACAGCATTTACCCACTTAGAGGGAGGAAGGAATAGCAAAGAGCCAAACATGAAGAAAAATAACCTGAGGGTCATGAAGCATTGATTAGACTTTAAATACTGGAGTTGTACTTTACATGAGATATTTTTCCACGTGGAATTTTCTTGATAGAGTGCATAGAGGTAGCATCTCTTGTAGATGGAAATAATGAGTAAGTAAGGACACAAAAGAACAACTCTTAAGCTGCTATGGAAAAAGGTGTTTACTAAAATAATACAACAAAAATTATTGGGGTACCTATTTATATAAAACTTTGTGACAGGAATTGTGTCTCCCTGAGTTCTTCCTGAACTGTTATCATGACAGAATAGTGGTTGGAACAGAGAGTGTTCAAAATAGCCAGTTCACAAGAGAGAAAAAGAAGGCTAGTATATGGAAAAAATAATTCCAGAATAAAGGAGAATCAAACAGTCATGACTTTGGAGAATCTTTTAAAAGAAGCAACCCATTTTTAGTAATCGGTGGCAAGACACTGTACTTAAATGCCAGTTTTAGCAAGGATACAATGGAAAGGTAAGAACTTATTTTACAAATAGTAGTAAAGTGTTTTGGAAAATAAGGAAGTATTATTCTAAACCAGGTTAACATAAGACATCACTAGCATGGTACACAGACAATAGCAATAGAGCCAAAATAGAGAGAAATCAAGCAGAATAGATCACAGATTGTTCTTTTATATACTGTATTTTCTGAGCATTTTTTAAGAGTTAGAACTGAAAATTAAATGATGTATAAGACACAAATATAGTCCGTAATGCCATACTCAAAATCATTTGGGAGAAATGTGTTTTAAAATCCATAATTTGGTACTTTAAAACATAATATGTGCATATACATATATAAATTAGCAGTGTCAGTGGAATTTGGTGATTTGTCCTATCACCAAGCACATCAATATTTCCACAGAAAAATGTATAAAACAAAAACCATAATTAACTTAGTTCAGGTTTTGGAACCAAACTAACACAAATATTTTGCCTTATAGATATTTGTTTTTCAGCACAGTGAATAAGTGATGGAGGACCTGTATCTCCCATGTCAGAACATGGATTAAAGTATACTCAATTCTTTCTTCAAAAACATTTTTGTCTAAAATCCCTTCCCTTCTTACTGAACCCTTCTACGTGTGGTTCCATACTGATAATTTATCTTAGTGATCCTACCCACACATTAGGGTAAAGAGATTGACATATAGACAAGACAAGATAAGTTTAATGTCTTCACAGAATATTGTGCTAACAAGTCATACTTCTGATTGGGTATGAGAAGCATCTCTGTGAAAATACAATGGTTCTATGTGTTGGTAGATCTGATTTCTTCCACTCTGTGTCAATCACTTCCCTTTTGTCCTTTTCAGCCTCCCCCTGCTCTGCTCATATCTCAGGATGCTGATTCCTGCAAAATACATTTCATGGTTTCCACAGCCAGCCAGCTTCCAGTTTCAGTCAAACAGAACAAATGGTTTGACATTTGGAAGGCGGAAAAAGGGAAAGCTTGGTGCTTTTTCTTTTCTCTCTCCATTTCAGGGTATGTCTCTTGCCACAGCTACCTATGCTACGTAACTTTAACTCCTGCCAGATGACAACTGCCTCTTCTTCCCACCAGGCACCATCCACTGTGGTCCCAGTTCCCAACAAGTGACTCTGGGAAACCCACCTCCTCCCTCAGTTCCTCCAGCCCTAGGAATGGTACCAGCTTTCTATGTGCTCATCTGTGGGTTGTCCTCTTTCCCCTATTTGTCTTTTCAGGTTTTCCAACTACTTTGTACATGTGTTCCTGTGTTCAGTTCCCTCTATTTCATGATCTGGGTGGGCTCGTTTACCTGTCTGGAGCCTCACCAGTATACCACCCACCTTCAAATCAGAACCAACTATTTGCCACACCCTTGCCCCCTGACTATTCCTCTGGTACCATTTCCTACCCCCCTTCCCCCCATTCACTCTGCTCCAGTCACAATGCCTTCTTGCTATTTCTCAAACATGCCATGCAGTCTTACATCACAGAGCCTCCGCACTGTATAGCTCTCCTCCCAGATAATTAACAGGCTCACTCCTTCCTTTCATTAAGGCCTTACTCAAACGTCACCCACCTAGGCTGTGACTACTTCCCTGACCACCCTTTCTAAATGTGTACCCACATCATTCCATATGATCTACAATATTTCCTACAACAGATAAAGAAGCCCAAGTTCCTTCACAGAACCAACAGCTGAAATTCAAATCTAAAATGACACAATATTTTAAATGTATTACTATACATGAACTTTATATTAAATGTATTTTTATTTGATCTTTGTAACTTTACAGAGAATGCATATTTTATTATATAATTCTGAGATTTACCAAGATTATAGGCAATGCTAAAAAAATCAAATATTTAGATTTTAATAACTATAATGAACAAAACAATGACATATAATCATCAGAGGACTTGATTTTCAAATCAACAAGAATACTAGATAATCCAAGGTTGAAACCAGAAGAGATTATAGATTATTGATATTTTTAAGGGGATTCACATAAAAATACATATTTGTACGCTAATCATTGTCACTCAGGATTCCAAAATCCTATTCATATAACCAAAACAATTAAAATAATTCAGATACTCCTGGTGTCAGTTTAGGATCAAGGTTTCTCTCAATTTCCCTTTAAACTTGAATATAGTCTTGTTCTTTACCTCCTTCCCTTGAATCTCCAATAATGTACTCAATTCTCAGATAATTAAATCTTTTAGTCATTTTCAGTCACAAGAACACATCGCCTCACCAATTCAAATTTCCAAATCTGTGTAACAACAAAATTATTGAATTTTATACAAATTTAGTATTTTTCTCCTCTTACAGCTTCAACTGAACTCAGGCTGGAAAAACAACACAGAATAGGGGCCAGCGCAGTGGCACAGCGGTTAAGTTTGAATGTTCAGCTTTGGAGGCCCAGGGTTCTCGGGTTCGGATCCTCAGTACGGACATAGCACTGCTCATTAGGCCATGCTGTGCCAGGCGTCCCACATATAAAGTAGAGGAAGATGGGCATGGATGTTACCTCAGGGCCAGTCTTCCTCAGCAAAAAGAGGAGGATTGGCAGCAGATGTTAGCTCAGGGCTGATCTTCCTCAAAAAAAAAAAAAAAGATAAAAAAAGATTTAAAAAAACACAGAATAAGGCCTATGTTTGACTTCTCTCTTTGTCTCAGAGAGTTCTTGGAGAAATCACCACGCAGCTCCGTAGCTGCAGCTCCGAAGCTGCAGCTCCTATGTCATGGGAAGTCAACCCCTATGGTTTGTTGTATAGTTTTGATTCTTTCTGCAAACCGAAGACACTGTGTCTCATTAAAGGCTAGAAGCCTGAAAAGATTCTATAGGCCTAATATCAAGGTTTCAGCATGGCTGAATCTGTTCCTTGCCTCCTCTAGTTTCTCATGTCTGCCAGCAATCCTTCTATTGTGTCTGCATCACTCCAGTTTCTGCTCCCATCGTTACATTGCCTTCTCTTCTGGATTTACATCTCCATCTGCCTCTGTCTTATACAAATACTGTGATTACATTCCAAGCCCACCTGAAAAATTCAGCATACTCTTTCTACCTTCAGATTCTAACCTTCTTCACTTCTTCAAAATCCTTTTTGTCGTATAAGGAATATTTACAGTTTACAGTGACTGTGATCTGGTAGTCTGAAGACTACCACAGAATCCAAGATGCCCCCAAGTAGCTCCCTGCCCTCACGTGGGCCCTTTGGAGCCCACGAGAAACCCTCAGACATAGTTTATCCCAGTATTTCAGAAATGCAATATGTTCCCAGTGGAGCTTTCACTACCGTGCCACCACAAGGTACTTCAGTGGGCATGATTCTAATACCTTTTTCTCATAAGCGCCCTCCCGCATCCGTGTCCATACTTCTTTGCTGCATTCTGTTCCCCTGGGAGCTAAACTCTAACAGTTGCATCACTCAGCCTTCATGCCCTCAGGCTTCTGGCTGGTTTCAGCCACCAGAAGACATTAGCAGGGTTTCAGAAGGTTAGAGGAGAAAGCAGACAAACTGTTTAATTCTCCAGCTTTCCTCTTGATTGTTCAGGCCCTGGCAATGGCTAGAACCTGTCCTTTTGAACTCTTGGCATCTTCTGACACTCAACAATGGAGCACAATCTGATCATTATCCTGCTGCCCTACACAATATTGCCTAGAATATATGTAGCTTAAAAATCTATTTGGTTTTATTTAAGAAATAAAAAATTAGTTCTTATAAAGTGATCTGTGGTATTTTCCAGAATATTGGTTGCTAAAAAATATTTGCCATATCATTACCAAATAAATAAACCATCTGTGTTCTGATATGGCCCATGTTGCATTTTTTTTTTTCAGAAAGAATACTAGATTTTCTTCTGCATTTAATCCAGTGTTTATTTTTAATTTAAGCATCATGCATCTGGTCAACACATTCTATGTGTGTAAAAGTTGTTGTTGACGTATCTGCTCACTGTACACTCTTATGCACAAAATATTTCCAACCACAGTGTTGCTAATACTTGAAAGGACATTTAGCACCCAGACCACACTTGATGTTGTTGTAATGATTCCTGAGGACTCTAAAGGGGTTATGGGAAAGGAGAATGAAATTTTTAATGAAAAATAAGATTCTACTGTAAAAGATTTTGGAAGTAAAACCTGTGTAACTGGCCAAGAAGTAGTAGGTTTAGTTTAAAGGAAGAGAAGGAAATCAAAACAAAGATTTGCAAGCTTGGGTGTGGGAGATGACTACCACTTTAACTGCCGCATTAGTGTCATTATAAGTTGGACATGCATCATCACAGGTAACAGCATTAGCTTCAGAATCATGACAGAATTTTTCTTTGGAAGAGGAAGGAGGGAGGAAGGAATTGAAAAGACATATAACAATGTGAAATAAGATGAGTCTGGAAAAATCTATAATAAGGATGAGAAATAAGATGAGGATGAAAAAAATGATGCAAGTCATACATATGACTATGTGAATGTTGCAGTCATGTTCTAAATATGTATTTCTTGGAAACATCTTCTCAACTGGGTCTGTTTAGGTAACATATTTTGTAAACAGAAATAATGGTTAATGCATGTATGAACACCTGTCACACTGCCTACTTAAAAAAAATCTTTTTAAATCTTGAACTTCCAAAAAAAAAAAATGTGAGGGGATGAGAAAGTTTTCAGAAAACACATTCAGGCATTTATAGTAGAGAAACAGAAAACTAGACCTTCATAAAAATAATTCCTGAAAGAATAAATGAATAAAATATCCGGGATTTGCATAACAAATTGAAACAAGGAATTCATTCTTAGCAATCATAGCAAAAACTTCAAACTTAAGTGGTAGTTTTAGGAAGAATATAATTTAAAACTAAGGACTTATTTTGCAAATAATGCCAGGGCTTTTCAATCCATGATTATCATGAAACATAGCCTATACGGGATACACAAGAGAAGCAAGAGTGTCAGAAAAATAAGAGGAATCAAGACAGTACTGGTTCAGAGATTGTCCTTAAATACATATTTTGTAGGCCAAGATGAGGTGAGAAAGGTAGACTCAAACATTTATTTTTTGTTCTTTTGAGGAGGCCATACCAAAGCTCAACAATACCAGGTATCTATGAGTTGTAGGGAGCATGGAATTCTATCAAAAACCTTAAATATTAGCCATTTTGAGTGGCTTTATGTACACCATTGTTATGTAAATAGTCTGGAAAGCTGATAGCTTGGCACAGATTATTTTCACAGGCTAAAATGGTTAGGTAGACTTGGCTAATCAGACTGGAACAGTAACATTATTGCTCAGAAAAGTGCTGACAGCAGTAAGGCACCACTAATAACTCCAAGAGAAGCTCAAATATCTGATGTAGTTAATCCGACAGGAGTGGATGGGGGCAGTGTCCTGTACATTGTGGTCTCCTCCACCACAAAACAACAAGATCATCTTGGGCAGGGCTCACAATCAGAAACAGTCTTATACTTTGTGCCAGTCTATGATGGCACCATGTTGTCATGCCCAGTGTGATGATGGATCCAGGCAGCAATGGTAGCAATCAGACAGTACAGATTCAATCAACAGCTTGATTCTGATCATTCTCATCAGAGAACGTGAGCATCTACACAAAAGACACAGGCAGTTAAATCACTCACTGTAAATTCTTTCTACAGTTTATGACCCTCTAGAGGAGTGTCTTAAATCTGCCTGCATAGATATCCAAATCTAGACCACATAGGTAGGCCACTGGCAACAATCCATCCATGAGTCAATAAAGAACATAATGAGATTCATCCAGAGAAATATTAGCTAGAGCTATGAGAATGGCTTTGAGTTCTGCCAACTGAGTATAGCGACCACGTCAGTTTTTGAGTGTGCATAGACAGCACTGTGGCAAAACAGGCACATCAGGATAAGATTTCAAATAGACAAGCCATGAGTGAACCAGGCCTAAATATTTGGGGAAACTCTGTGACTCAAGAGAGAGACTGAGACCATCACTTTTCTTCAGATTACGGAGTTAGGGATAAAGTTTCCACAAAAGGAGTAGTTGCCACTTTTTCAGGTTAAGACAAGACACTGCTGGGACCAGGCTATCTGTGTTCTTGAGTATAACACTTCCATTTCACAAATAAGTCTTGTTGACATGAGTGACTGTATCAAACAGAGCCTTATTATACATGATTTAATAGGCAATAATTTATAAGCAAAAAGAATATTCTACTTGGTTTCTGCACTAGAGAATTCCATGAAATTTTTTTTGTGAGAGGGAGGATATTTGTAACATGTCTATCAAACTAAAGTCACTGATTTTAAATGGATTCTAAATATTTGAATATTCAGATTTTTATACATGCAGGAATCCACAAAGAGTAGGTATTTGCCATGGTTATACATAGGTATGTGAGCTTTTGTATTATTCTATTTACATATTTTTTCTAATTTTTATTTTTATTTGATTTCGGTTTTAGCATGGATAGAAAGAAATTTGCTTAAATTAGTATTATAAATTTGACAGAAAATGCTTCCAGTAGCTATCAATTATTGGAAAAAGAAGAAACGGATGAGTAGGCATAGAAATGGGAGTTAAAAATCTAAAGGCATAGGGGCCAGCCTAGTGGCACAGTGGTTAAGTGTGCACATTCTGCTTTGGTGGCCTGGGGTCCGCTGGTTCTGATCCCGGGTGCGGACATGGCACTGCTCATCAAGCCATGCTGTGGCAGGCATCCCACATATAAAGTAGAGGGAGATGGGCACGGATGTTAGCTCAGGGCCAGTCTTCCTCAAAAAAAAAATCTAAAGGCATAGAATGGAATATTTTTGTGAAGTATATTTTGATAAGTTACTACATTTCTGTTAAAGCTAAAGGACCTGGGCTGTGACTAAGGAATACTCGGCAGGATTTCTGGTGATCTGGATTCGAAGTGTGATTGACAGAGCTAAGGTGGTGGTTGGAGAAACAGGCTCTTGAGTATGAAAGCATCTTAATTAGTGTGAATTATGTCACCAGACTAAGATTATACAGCATTTACTTCATATATGACAACCAAAGAATTGTGTCATAGAAGTCACCAACAGAACAAGGATGAAATTTAATAACTCTATGTGAAAGTTTGAACAATTCCTTTCTATTTAGTCCAGTCTTTCTTAAAGAGCCATCAGTAAAACACCTACCTTGGTATATTACCTACCGTACTTGCTATAATACTATAGATTCCTTTGCCTCATCTCATACCTACTGATTCACAATTTCTGTGGTGGAATATGAGAATAAGGATTTTGTGTAGGTACCACAGAAAATTCTTAAGAATAACTAAGACTGAAAAGTATTCTTCTGCTTCCGTAAACTTTCACCTGTGTTCCATTAATTTAAACATAATTTTCTAACATAAGACCATCCAGGCTTATCAGAGAACTACAAAGTTGGTTACAAAAGAATCAACAAATATCTGCGTCAACATCTTGCCTTTGCTGCTATGTGTTTAGTCTCCTGTTCTGCCCTTTCAAAGGAACCCCTTGTTGAACAGAGACCTTTTACATGGTCCTAAACTCAGTTTGCTGCCTTAATTCTCTTGCCTTCCTCCATCCTTCTGCTCTTCTTCTAGATTCTCACTGTCTAATTCTGCTCATAAGACCTGGCTCTCGAGAAGGTTCAAATTGTGAATATACCCAGAATGTTAAGGTTTTATCCTCTACCAAAGCAGGGCAAATGTCACTGCATAAAAAAAAAAAAGAATAAAATCCATAAAGACGGTGGAGATGGAATCATCACATATGGAAACAGGGCACTAAAAGCAGGGCTGCCAAGAGAAGTCCTAAGTCACCAAAGACAAAATACTGAGCAAACCTAATACTTTAGACCAAAATGACAATGAGGTCCTAGACAAAGTTTCTCTATCACTGCATTAAATAAATCCTCAAGTCTAATTTTGCAAACAGAAGTTCATTTTTTAATCACTTTAATAACATTATGCAAAAACAACAAAAATTAGTTATGATTAAATTGTGAATTAGAAATTAAAACAGTTCTTTTTATTTTTTCTCAAATCACAGATCATCTGCAGTAATAAATAATTCTACTCTCCTAGAAACCTACAGAATTATATATGCATCTCTAAAAAGACTTCTTTCTGTATTCTTATCTTGAAGTTGTTAGTTATACTAAACACCTATTAAATTAGAACATAAATATTTAATGTCTGGACTATGTTTTATTCATATTTATATCACCTATAACATGTGGTACAGTAGCTTTCTTATGGAAGACTATGCTTGTGGAGTTGATAAATACAATGAATGCCTTCGCAGCATAAGACGTCAGGGTATAAAACCACTGCCTACCTTTTTTGCTGAATTTTGAGAGATGTTCATTTAGAATATGCTACAAAATATCAAATATCATAAATAGATTATACTTTAAACTAAAACATCAAAATAAGATACTAGAAGATTATGTTGCATAGAAGTAAATCATCAATTTTTAAAAAAGTAAAAAGGGGAAAAGTTTTGATGAGGTATACTTGTTCTGAGCCAAGTATCTGCTTATTGTATTCTATGAAATAAATAATGCTCTGAAGGGGAAGACAATGTGGAACACTCTATAATAATGCAGAGTTTGCAGTCACTGCAAATGGCCATGGACATCAGGAAAAGGTACATGATGGCCAGCACCCTAGAAATGGAAGAGGTGAAAAATCTGATAGAATTGAAAACACAAGCAGAATCACAAAAGAGATGCATACACAAATATAGTCATCTGATCTTTGACCAAGCCACAAAGGCCATTCAAAGAGCAAGGATAGCCTTTTCAATAAATGATGCTGGAACAAATGAACGTCCACATTCAAAAACATGAATCTAGACATAGACTCTAAACTTTTCAAAAAAATTACCTCAAGATAGATCGTAGACCTAAATGTACCTTGGATTTGGCAATGGACTTTAGATACAATACCAAAAGCACAATCCATGAAGAAAAAGGTGATAAGCTGGACTTCATTAAAAACTTCTGCTCTGTTAAAGAAACTGTCAAGAGATTGAGAAGACAAGCCACAGACTGGGAGAAAATTTTTTCAAAGCACACATCTAATAAAGGACTTTTAACCAAAATATACAAAGAACTCTTAGAGCTCAACAACAAGGAAACAAATAATCCAATTTAAAAATGAGCAAAAGATCTGAACTAACGCCTCCAAGGAAGATATGCAGATGGCAAATATGCGTATGAAAAGATACTCAACATCATATGTCATTAGGGAATTGCAAATTAGAGCAACAATGAGCAACCACTACATACTTATTAGAAGGGCTAAAATCCAAATCATTGACCTGACCAAATGCTGGTGAGGATACGGAGCAATAGGAACTCTCACTCGTAGATGGTGGGAGTGCAAAAAGTTACAGCCACTTTGGAAGACAGTTAAGCAATGTTGTATGAAATTAAACATCCTTTTACCATATAATCAAACAATCACACTCCTTGGTATCACAGGGAAAATAATAAATATAATGTTTATAGAACATTCTACATTTAAGAATATATTCAAATATTTTTTATCTTAACTCTCACAATCAGCCTGCAAAATACTTTTACCCAATTTTAGATAATTAAATAATTGAAGTAAAAATTCCATTTTTTACATAGATTGTTTGCATAAATCAACATAATAAATTAATGGCAGAAGTATGTCCCTAATTCAAAAATTCAGCTTCCAAATCTCACTCTCTTTCATCCCTTTCCACCATAAAGAGGGAAAAATAATAAAAAGCAGAGTTTAAAAAACTTTTCAAAACTATCCAGAGCCTGAATAGCAATTGATTCGTTTAACTGAGCTCTCCCCTGTAATAAAAATAAAAGCAATTATAGTAAGTTATTAATTAGGAAGTCAAACAATAACATTTGTTTGTTCTTTTTTCTGTCCCCCTTCTTTTCTCCCTTCCTTAATTCAATGAACATATTTTAAAGTTCTCAATGTGCCATGCAAGGATCAGAACCAATAGTCAAGATACAGAAAAACAGGTTTCCGTCTCAATGGATCTTTTAATGTGAGATAGAAGACCGGAAGCAGCTCCACCTTTGGAACATTAAATATCTAAAAAAAGTCTACGAAGGCAACATTTATCTTTCCTATTAACTTTCTTCATTCTGCTAAATTTCTTCTTGAATATCATTATGGCACTCATCTCTTGACTTTTATTTTCTGTTTATTTATCACTACTTTCATGACACAGTCACATAAACCTAGACCTAATGAGGGGTCTGAACAATTTCGTTGCTAATAACTGCTCATTTTCCATTTTATATGCCTAATTAGCTGTTGCGCTCTGCTGAATTAGACTCCTTCTCTCTTTCTGCATTCAGGTTACATATATCTGATGTAGGAAGTCAAACTGCCTAATGCTAATTCACATCAGGCTTTCAAATTTCACCTCAATTCTTAGTGACCTTTAACAAATTTATTTTACTTGTTCTTGATCAATTTCTCACATTTTCAATAACAGCTTGGTTTTGAGGTTATTTTTTGTTGCTGTTTTTTTGTTTTTAAAATTTTCACTGCTACTCTTCTACCCTCTCTCTTATGGCAAGTGAGCAAAGGTTGAAAGAGAGTAAAAGGTTGTGATGAGGAGAAAATGTCAAAGGCTACACTAAAGAAATTTATACCCATGTACCCACATGGTTGCATAAACACCATATCCCTAACATTGTTTATAATATCCCAAAACAGGAAACAACCAAATGTCCATCGAAAGCAGATATAGACTCTAAACTTAGAGGGTATATTGATTGAGAGTATAGCATACAAAGAAATTATAAACATTAATAAAATGAGTAAACTACAGCTGTCCACAGCAACACGGATGAATCTAACAAGCATAACACTGAATGAAAGAAGCAATGTACAGAATAATATGTTCAGTTTGATTTTATTCACATACAATAAAATTAAAACAAGCCAAAAAAAGGTAATTTAAAGAGGCATGTATAAGTTTTCATTACAAGGAAGAAGCAAGAAAATCAAAAGAATGGTACTCTAGGAAGGAGAATTATAATAGAAAAGAGGACCAGTGTAGGGGATACTCTGGGATCTAGTAATGTTTATTTTGACCTAGCTCTTATTTTATCATTACTCATTGAGCTCTCTATACATGTTTTCTGCACTTTGCTGTATATTTGTCAAATTTCACAGTGAAAACTAAAACCCTATATGATTCCCTCATTTAATTCATTATTTTTATTACCATAAAAGCTCATTTTAAAATAATGGAAGATATACAAATGCAAAGTGTTTTCATGTATATTACATCATTTGATATTAAAGCTATGACTAAAATAGCATTCTGTTATGACTTTGAACTCTGACTTCCTGGTTCCTGATTAATTCAGACTTCCCACAACACTCTAAATTGTCCACCTCTGACCCACGGTGTCTCCAGTCTGAGAATTAGGTAGGATTATAAAGAGCATTAGTTAAGATTATAGCTTTTATCCCAAGGCAACTTAGATTTCTCCTCCCCTTTACTACCTGGAAGACCCTGAGGAAATAATTATGGTTAAATTGGACAGATATCTTTTGCTGTAAAGTGCAGAAACTTAAACATTATTTTATGCATGGAAAATGTTATTTTCTAAAACAAAGAGTAGTCTACACAGCAAGTTAGATCTGCTACTTAATTAGGACCATAAAGGTTTAGAGATCAGTTATTATAAAAGTACCTTATCACCTAGAAGGAGTTGTCTTGATAGAAGGGAAGAACACCTACTGAAAGCCCAGGTATGGTGACAGCTGGGAGATGGGACCCTGCAAGGCTCATAGTCCTACTGGATGCAATATATGCCTTAAACTAGTGGCCAGCTTATGGTAATGTCCCCTAAAAGCCAGAATGCAAGGAGGTGGAAGTGGAAGTGACACTTCGTATGATTATACCAAATAAATCAATTGAACTACTCTACATGGTTCTTTCTCTTTTCTGGCTCCTGTGACTTCTTTCCGTTGTCCTTCAGATCTAAGGGTATTGAAATTTCACTGTTCTTTACCGCCAAATTTCTGCTCTGTTTTGTTTCCCTTACCCTTCACCCATGTCTTTGTAATGTGCTCCTTTGTAAATTAACTTCCTCAAATTATCTTGAATGTGCTTCTTATCTGTTGGATTCTGATAAATGAAAATGAGTCAGATATTAAGAGAAAAAAATTCCAATTGGTTTGTGTATTTACATTACGTTCTCAGTTTTACTTCCATTCCTTTTAAATCTGATTTTCCCTAATTTATCTTTTTTCGTGTGTGTGAGGAAGACTGGCCCTGAGCTAAAATCTCTTGCTGATCTTCCTGTTTTTGCTTCAGGAATATTGTTGCTGAGCTAATATCTGTGCCGGTCTTCCTCTATTTTGTATGTGGGATGCTGCCACAGCATGGCTTGATGAGAGATGTGTACGTCCACACCCAGGATCTGAAACGTGAAACCTGGGCTGGGAAAGCAGAGCACACGAACTTAACCAGTATGCCACCAGGCCAGCACCTATCATTATTTTTTTAGTCTTAAGTCTGTTTACTTATAAACCATAAATGATGCGTATTTCAGAGTGGTGGTCAAAGTCATTATTTTTATACTCTACATAAATTATAATTCAGAAATATACTTCAGCTTCTGGAGAAATGTAAACTAACTATAGTTCTGGATAGTTGACTATGCATTCAGAAGACATTCTTTTTGTTAAACAATCTCTGTATCAAGAATTATAATTACACCTAGTGCGTAGGAAAGATTCATGCCCCTAACTTATTCCTCAATCTATTACTTTTAATGAAAACATATTTTAAAAACAATCTAATTGTCATATTAATGATAGCTTTGAGATTTTTGGTAAAGCCATGATTAACATTGAATTAATTTAATTAACATTAGTATTTAAGTTATTAAAATATCATTACATCAAAAATATTATTTTCAGGGTCTGGCCCGGTGGTGCAGCAGTTAAGTTCGCACATTCCACTTCGGTGGCTCGGGTTTGCCGGTTCTGATCTGGGTGCGGTC